>NC_140168.1:190844226-190996726 GCF_963971535.1 Notolepis coatsorum
GCCACAAACTCGGGCCCGTTGTTTTCCGGATTAAATCCCAGAGAGAGAGAGAGAGAGAGAGAGAGAGAGAGAGAGAGAGAGAGAGAGCAAAAGAGAGAGAGAGAGCAAAAGAGAGAGAAAGAGAGAGAGAGCGAAAGAGACAGCGAAAGAGAGAGAGAAAGAGAGACAGCGAAGAGAGAGAGAAAGAGAGAGACAGCTAAGAGAGAGACAGTGAATAGAGAGAAAGAGAGACAGCAAAAGAGAGAGAAAGAGAGACAGCGAAGAGAGAGAAAGAGACAGCAAAAGAGAGAGAAAGCGAAAAAGAGAGACAGTGAAAGAGAGATGAAGAGACAGCGAGAGAGAGAGAGATAAAGGGAGAGAGAGAGAGAGAGAGAGAGAGAGAGAGAGAGAGAGAGAGAGAGAGAGAGAGAGAGAGAGAAAGAGAGAGACAGCTAAGAGAGAGACAGTGAAGAGAGAGAAAGAGAGACAGCAAAAGAGAGAGAAAGAGAGACAGCGAAGAGAGAGAAAGAGACAGCAAAAGAGAGAGAAAGCGAAAAAGAGAGACAGTGAAAGAGAGATGAAGAGACAGCGAGAGATAAAGGGAGAGAGAGAGAGAGAGAGAGAGAGAGAGAGAGAGAGAGAGATTTCCCACGCCTCCACCGCGACCCCTGTCACACGGCATCACAGCGGCCGGGAGAGACCGCCGGGGGGGAAGCGACGGCGATTAAGTGCGATTAGTTCTGTCTGGGCCGGCGAGAATCCTGCAGGATTTGGGAAACTGGTTCAGAGGAGCCAAAGGAGGACGAGATGGATGAGGTGGAAGGCAGCAGGGGGGGAGGAGAGGGAGGAAGGGGGGACTAGAAAGTTTAGGAGGTTGGAAGTTTGGGACAGCGAGAAGAACGATGGATAATGGAGGATGATGTATTATAGGGGCCTGTGGGATGAAAACGGTCTCGACTACCTTCCCCCTAAGAGGGCGGGACATAGAACCAGTCAAATTTTTCTTTTTTATAAAATACTATTTTTGGAAAGCTTGGGTCATATCCTGTCGAAACCTCAACAGCTCACAGGAGAGTGAAACCCTGACCTGTGTGTGTGTGTGTGTGTGTGTAGGGGGGCTTGTGAAACCTAATGTGACACATTCCAGGAAATGATAGAGTCGACTAAAAACACACCTCTTCAAACAATATCTGAAATAATAAAAAATAAAGAAACTACCCTTCTTACTGTATTTTACCATTATGTACCTTACTACTATGCTACTATACGTATACTACCTATCATACTAAATGTCTATACCAATATGCTACTATACTTATACGACTACCTATCATGCTAATATGGCTATACTATGTTACTATACTTATATGACTAGCTATCATGCTAATATGGCTATACTACTATGTTACTATACTTATACAACTACCTATCATGCTAATATGTCACTATACTTACACGACTACATATCATGCTAATATGGCTATACTATTATACTTATACTACTACGCTAATATGTCTATACTACTATGCACTCAAGAGTGCAACACTCAAGTTCAACACTGTTTGACGAACAAGGCCACTGACCCTTAGCTGCCAGAGGTGTACCCCAAATCGTGTTCACAATTAGTAAGTTGCTTTGGATACAAGAGTCCGCTAAATGACTAAATGTAAATAGCAAGTCTCTCTATAACATGTTTCCAGTGAGACTTGTGACGTGACTGATGTCGCGGGTTAGAGCCCCTTGGTGTGGGACTCGTTTGCACCGACTGCGCCCCCTGGTGGTGGCCACATGGAGAGGCAGCGCTGGGGACCTCTCTCCCTTGAACGCCTGACAGTATGGTAGTAGTCATACTGGCCAGCAGCTTTGTTAAATTAACTTAAAAATATACAGTATCTATATTTGTATAGCTCTCCCTCTTTTCCTCTTTCTCTCTCCTTCCCATCTCTCTCTCTCTCTCTCTCTCTATCTTTCCCTCTGTCCCTCTCACTCCCTCTAGCTCCATTCCCCCATCTCTCTCATGACACCATGTATAAAGTGCTGACTCGCCCGCCGATTCCCACTGTGCGAGCGACTGAGCGTGTCCCGATAAATAAAACGCTGAGCACAATGGAAACGGTACGGGGGCAATAAGGGTGTGGGGGGGGGGGGGGGGGGAGCCGGGGTCTATAATTAGCACGTGATTAACGAGCGTGCATCAGACGCCCCCCCCCCCCACATCATTGATTGTGATGCCGTGCAACGATGCAGCTGAAGAGCTTTGGCCATGGGAGGGTGTGCAGAGGTCACCGACAGCCGTACACATGCACATGATGCACACACACACACACACACACACACACACACACACAACGCTGTTGTTATTACGCCAAGTTTCTTCTGCGGTGGACTGCAGGAACAGCCGGGCGAAGTATCGTTGGTCCCACGATGTCCGTTGATGTAATGAAAGGGCCGGTTGAGACTCAATTATAAAAACATATACTCTCATATGCGAGTTAATGTCGAGCTATGATGCTAAAAACGGAACACTGCACTTAACAGCAGCGCAGACATACTCGTGCGCGCGCACACACACACACACACACACACACACACACACACACACACACACACACACACACACACACACACACACACACACACACACACACACACACACACACACACACACACACACACACACACACACACACACACACACACACACACACACACACACACACACACACACACACACACACACACACACACACACACACACACACACACCCGTGAGGGGCATTGATTCCCTGATCCCTTAGATAAAATTAAAATGTCATTAGCAGCACAAGTACAGTACAATGAAATTAAGGTTTGGCATTCAATCAGAGCAAATGTAACAATAAAGTACAATATTAATATACAATGTACGGGCAATTAAACTGGGTTGTACAGAGTTGTAGTATTATATGTACAGTGATACAGGTATAAAGACACAATGGTAATAAGTCATACTGGCCAGCAGCGTAACTAGTAAGAGTAGGTAAGGGATATGTACAGATATAGATGACACTTATCTTAAGCATACCGACTGCATGCCTAAACCTAAAGTATCTCTTTTATCTTGTGGACCAACCAATGTCCTCATAAGTCTTGTTTTCATCACATGCAGGGACATCTGGTTCCCACGAGACTAGAAATACAAGGACACACACACACACACACACTGACTGACTGACTGACTGACTGACTGACTGACTAACCCGAGCGAAAGCACCCAGTCTAGAGAAGTGAAGGTTAAAGCGCTGTCTCTCTTTTGTCTCTCTGTGCCTGGTCTCCGTTTATACAGAGTCTCATTTCCCTCACTGCCGTCTGCATTCACTCCGCTCTCTGTGGCTGTAAGTGGCGTCGCCAGAGGTGATAACTCAATTCAATATTGTTTACCATCGATATGGGATCATGTTCAGGGTTTTATATCCATCTTTTCGTTGGTGAAATTGAGTTTATCCACATTTCTAAGCTGATAAAAGTGCGACTGGAATTCATATATTTTTTTCATATTCATTACATTTAGTCATTTAGCTGACGCTTTTATCCAAAGCGACTTGCAAGTTCTGTTACGACAAGTCAGCAGGAAGGGTACAACTCTATCAGCTGAGTAACAATGTGCATCAAACAGTGCTGAAACGTGGATGCATAGTAGTAAAGACATATTAGTATAGTAGGAAGAGTGCATGGTAGTATAGGACAGTAAGTGTATTTAAAAGAAAATGTATTTCAGTTATTGATTGAAGAAGTGTGTTTTTAGTCGATGGCTAAGGATTGGTCAGGATTCGGCTGTCCTAACTGTGGTGGGGAGTTCGTTCCACCATTGTGGACCGAGGATATATAACGCTAGATAAGTTAGTAGATTGAAATAGAGCAATACTATGCTGATGTTTTAATCAATTAATTCATTAAACTCATGTATTAATCCTTTTTTTAGGTTACTATGCTCATTAACCGGGGTTCATCATTGCTGGTCGTTTTGTTTGACCACTGATCACACAGCGCTAAGGTTAACTTACTACAGTGTAATACTGTGGTACACAATTCTGCTGCCTGAATAAATGATAAGCAAATATGAACTGCAATTTCTCCCCAAAGCGGATTATCTTACATGTTATATATATATATATCAAATCTAACATAGCGAGGCAGATATTGTGATACACACAAAATCAATACACAGCCACTCCATAAAACATCATTCCAAACTCAACTCTCTGTGAAAGAGCAGAGAGCAGGGGAATGGGGAGAGTAAAAGGGGGTAGAGAGAGAGAGAGAGAAGGGGGGAGAGAGAAAGAGAGAGTAAGAAATAAAGGAGAGAAAGAGGGAGAGAATGGGAGAGAGAGAGAAATAGGGATAGAGAGAGAGAGAAAGCGAGAGGGAAAGGAGATAGAAAGAGGGGGCGAGAGAGAGAAAGGAGAGAGAAAGAGAGAACGAGAGGGAAAGAGAAAAAGAGAGGGGAAGGAGAGAGAGAAATAGAGAGAGAAAGAGATAGAAGGAGAGAGGGAAAGGAGAGAGAAAGAGGAAGAGAGAGACAGAGAAAGAGAAAGAGAGAGAGAGAGAAGTGCTGAGAGAGGCAGGAACGTGTTGAGTCTCTCTTTCTCTCTCTCTCTGGTCAGGTGCCAACATTAATGTACTGTACCATGTGAGTGCGGGCAGAGCGCTGGTCAGTCACGCGTGGTGGAATGTCGCTCCGTCCTTGCCCCCTTTCTTTACGCTGCCAAGCTAACAACGATGATGATGATGACGAGGAAGAAGAAGAGAGCGAGGAAAGAGAGCGAGGGACCGCTTGGGTGGGCTTGGCTCCGGCGCGTATACTGTGTAATATATATATATATATATACAGTATACACACACATGCGGCTGACGGGATTGGAGGTGTTGGTCATTTAACAATAGATTCTCCTTTCTATAATGAAGAGGAGTGACGTTGGCTTAGCTTGTGTGTGGGGAATCGAGGGAGATGTGTGAATGTGGATGATTTGTGTAGAAAGACGTTTTGTGTAGGAGTGTTCTTGAGCTGCCAAAGGTCTTGTGGCGAAGATGTGTATGTATGTATGTATGTATGTATGTATGTATGTATGTATGTATGTATGTATGTATGTATGTATGGGCGTAGGTTTAGTGGGGCTTGCGGAGGTCATGTCCCTCTCAATATTGAGAAGAGGTACATTTTCCCCCTCAGAAAATATAGCTAATATGAAAGACAACGCCCCCCTCCCCAAAAAGGTAAAAATAAGGGGGTCAAAACATGTATCTATCCTTCTTACCTGTAACTATATATTAACCAACCATTTCTGACACCCCTACAGGACCGTGCCGTCTCAGCCTTGCAGACGTGCACCAGAATGCAGGCAATGAAGTGCAGGACATGTCCAGGGGGAGGACCACCGGGAGGACCACCGGGAGGACCACCAGACCGCCCCCCCCCCCCCCCCCCCCCCATGTTGAAACCAAACCTACACCCTTGTATGTGCGTGTGTGTGTGTGTGTGCACCATCATTCACCAACCTTGTCATTGTTGTAGTAGGCCAAGATTCTGCCATCGAATCTCACCCACCTCCTCTGAAAGACACAGTTTCTGCAAGAGAAGGCGATACGACAAGACCGTCAACCGTTCCATTGGCTATTTATTCATTCATTCATTAATTCAATCTGTATTTAATCTCGAAAGATCATTGAGAGCAAGCTCTCATTTACATTATTACATTCGATTAGAATGTGAGACAACACATAATAATAATCAGGGGCGACAGTGTTGGAAGGTTCCCGGTTCGAATCCCGCTCCTCCCGGGCAGCTTGTCGATGCGTCCTTGAGCAAGACAATTGCTCCCGATGAGCAGGTTGGCACCTTGCAACTCCGCCATCGGTGTGTGAATGTGTGAGTGAATGGGGCAATGTGAGGAACAAAGATTGTAAAGCGCTTTGGATAAAATCTGTTATATAAATGCACCAATTGCCATTTTACCATTTATAATAAATTGTGCATTGCAAAACGTTCCATGTTTCAGGGTCAAAGAACCTAAAAGCAGATTTTCTTAATTCAGTGCAAACTCTTAGGAACCTTAAGTGTAATATATTACTATATGCACAGGGTGGCCATTTTGCTCTGGTTTCATGCTCAGGTTAGTGTTGTCAAAAATATCGATTTTTCTATACATATCGATTTTTCTATACATATCGATTCTGAATATTTAAAACAGTTTCAATACTCATTTCCCGCAATATCGATATTTAATTATTCATTAAAAAAATTGAATAACATTTGTATAAGGAAGTTGCATTGTTTATTTCAATACCTGTAATAGTACAGTAGTCCACACACACACATGTGCATTCAGTTAAGTTGGAATATGACTGTAATACAAACAGTTCAGTTTGTCAGGTACATGCAACACAGATTACAGTGTTTACTTAATTTATAAGATTATATCATTTAGTTAAAAGTGTTATAGTTATCTTCTCTTATAGTACCAGAGAGAAGCTGAGGAGAATCAACCAGCAACAAAAGCAACATTTATTAAAAAAATATATATATTTATCTTTTTTTTCTTATTATTTTTTTACATTTTAAGATTGAACCTTTTTCCCCGTGGTATCGAAAATGGTATCGAATATCGATACTTTTCAAGGTATCGTATCGAAGTTCGAAATTCTAGTGTCGTGACAACACTAGCTCAGGTTGGGATTCCTTTCCACCCTGTTCCCACCCTGGGTGGATACGGTTTGCACATGCCAGTTAGTAGCATCACAAACACTCTTTTCACAATGGAATCAATACAGGCTAGAGAGGGTTACACACTGAAAGATATCTCACCGCTAAGAGGAAAATCAACACGCATTGATCACACCTAACACTGAGACAGAGTATCTGATGTTATACAACGGCATGCAAATTTCTCGATTCAGATTGGCTGAAACAGTCATTTTACACATGTTTATTCTTCACAATTCCACGCTGCTGGCCCAGGACCCGCCCACAACCGAATCACATCACATCACTCCGCCGGATCACAAGATGGCGGACAATAATCTTTAATAAATGGATATGTTGATAACGACTAAACGACTAAATATCAAGCGATTCCGTCACTGCGAATGTCTTAGTCCTTTAAACAATGTTGGATGATGTAATTGATGAGTCTTGAATCATTGTGTAACAAAAGAAAAATCGCGGATTGATTGATTGATTCATTTGCAACTTTTTCCTTCTCTCTGACTGCAGCCCTCACTCTCACACTGTCCGACGCTGGCTCAGTCTCCACCCACCCCCACACACACACACACACACACACACACACACACACACACGCACACACGCACACACACACTCCTGTCTGCAACGCGGGGGATAGTCAGACTGAGAGAGAGCTGGGTGCTGCGCTGTTCTAAGTGAGCATGGCCTATTGAGTTGATTGATTGATTGATTGATTGCTAATTTTATTACTGTACGCTTGGTTTCCAACTGGTTAAGTTTAGGCCCTCTACAGTAGGTTTAAAAAAAAAAATAAAAAATAGGGCGAAGAAAACTTTTTTTCCCTATAGGGCAAAGAAAACTTTTTAATTTGTTTTACCTACTTTCTATAGAAGCATCTAAGAATGAAGTTCTATAGAAAGTAGGTCTGCATCCCCTTAACAATTGTGTGTATTGAGCCGTACTGTATTGTACCCATTCTGCATCTGGTAATAAAATGTTCAATCAATCATTCCAATAATACACAGTTGGATGTGTTAGTTGGTTGGATGCACTTCCGAGCTGCTTCCACATGAGGCAACTTCTCTCAATCATTCCAATAATACACAGTTGGATGTGTTAGTTGGTTGGATGCACTTCCGAGCTGCTTCCACATGGAGGCAAATTGTCTTTTTTGTAGTTGTGGGAACAACTTTTTCTGGCGGATGGTTTTTTCAATAAATCTTCGATTAATGTGTGTTTATTGTATAGCAATAAGGTTGGATGAATGTGGCAGTTGTATAAAAGCTTTACACCACTTGCAGTCGTGATTTGTGAACAATAAACCATGCCTAGGGGGGTCTAACGACCCTCGGCTGCGCCTCGGGGCTAACAACCACCCCTAGGCATGGTTTATTGTTCACAAACCACTGCTGCGGGTGATGTAATGCTTAATTGAAAGACAATCAATCAATCAATCAGATTTATTTATATAGCACATTTCACATGACGCGTGTCAACCAAAGTGCTGTACAGAGGGTAGATACACATAGATACATAATGACAACAATCATACTCCGTTTTATGGGAGGGCACACAGGAAAACAGGGCATTAGTCAGTGAACGGGAAAGGCTAGTAGGTAGAAGTGGGTTTTGAGCCTCGATTTGAAGGCATCTATTAAAATGATGACAAGTGATTAAAATATGAGCAGGTACTTGTATTTCATAATTGATTAATTGATTCATAAACATTTCTCAAGAGTCGTATCAACAGCTGTCAATTAGCATGGGGGGGGGGCTAGCTTAGCATGTTAGCCTAGCTTAGCACAATGAATGGAAGCGGACATGTATGGGTAGCCTTCAGGAGAGGTGTTAGTTGGACAATGCATAGGCTACCCGTACATGTCCGCTTCCATTCACTGTGCTAAGCTAACATGCAGCCAGATAGCTTTCTACTGAATGCACAGAGAGGAAACTGGTATCTATCTTCGTGTCTTTCTCTGGAGAAGACGGTAAGCTTTTGCTCAGTGGCCAACGGTGTCAGACTGTGGTTGTACTGGGCAGCTCCCAGGTGTGAATGGAACTGTGTGAATGTGAAGCAGGGCGTAGCTGAAAAAGAGCATTCATGCTCAGCGAACCTACCCTGGGTAAATAAAGGTTTAAAAAAAAAAAAAAAAAAAAAATTGTCCTTTCTCCCTCCTATTTCACTGTTCTGCACTCACACCATGTTGGATCGGTCTGTGTCAGGGCTCTGTATTGAATGACACGCGTTGTGTCAGTTTGAAATCAGTGTAGGTGAATGGTGTAAATGCTGTACATACCGTGTATATATATATATATTATATATATATATATATAAATGTCCACATCTTGTCCATCTGTACATATACCTTACCTACTCTTACTAGTTACACTGCTGGCCAGTATGATTTACTTACTACCATAGTGTCTTTAAACCTGTGTCACTCACTGTACATATTAATAATACTACAACTCTGCATATACATCTGATTAGCACTATTACCCAATAGTACTCATTTATATATTTTATATCCAGTTTAATCACCTGTACATTGTATATTACTATTGCACTTTACTGTTACATTTGCACTCTGGTTGGATGCCAAACATATTTCCGTTGTACTGTACTTGTGCTGTATGATGACAATACATTCGAATCTAATACATGTGAGAAAGGAAAGAGAAAAGATAATTTATTCAGAGCACTGCGAAGGAAGGAAACGCGTTCATTTGTCGAGTACATTTACATCGACCAGGAATGTATCCTGCATTTAACCCATCCTAACTATTCAGGAGCAAGCGGGCAGCCAGAGGCCAGCACCTGGGAACCTTAGCAATAGCATGAATATGTACTTAGCATGCATGTCTTGTGTGGTCTGGGAGACACCCACAGTACCCACAGGAAAACCCACATGCATGCGGCGGAAACTCATCTATGCTGCCCTGGAACACGGCTCCAGTGATGGTCTAGTTCTTCTAAAACACTAGTACACGCTCAATGTTCTCCAGTGAGGGTCTAGTTCTTTCTAGAACACCAGTCCATGATTAATGCGCTCCAGTGAGGGTCTAGTTCTTTCTAGAACACCAGTCCATGATTAATGCGCTCCAGTGATGGTCTAGTTCTTCTAGAACACCAGTCCATGATTAATGCGCTCCAGTGAGGGTCTAGTTCTTTCTAGAACACCAGTCCATGATTAATGCGCTCCAGTGAGGGTCTAGTTCTTTCTAGAACACCAGTCCATGATTAATGCGCTCCAGTGATGGTCTAGTTCTTTCTAGAACACCAGTCCACGCTTAATGTGCTCCAGTGATGGTCTAGTTATTTCTAGAACACCAGTCCACGGTTAATGCACTCCAGTGATGCTCTAGTTATTTCTAGAACACCAGTCCACGCTTAATGAGCTCCAGTGATGATCTAGTTATTTCTAGAACACCAGTCCACGGTTAATGCACTCCAGTGATGCTCTAGTTCTTCGATGCAGCGGAATCACGGAATCTCTTACAACGTGAACTAAAAGTGAGTACCCTCGTCTCTTTTGGGACGGTTCATTCAGATTAATAACCGCCCCCACGTCGACTTATACGCGCTTTCTCCGATATTGCGCATGAGCCGTATTTATTTCTGGTATGTAACCTCAGAATGCCGTGCGCACTCTGCGCCGCTGAAAACGAGGGTGTCCCTCGGTGACTCCAGAGTTTAAATAGAGTATAAATAAAACGCTCCTGCTGGTGTTTGAACCCACAGGACCGTCTCACTGTGAGGCAGCAGCGCCCACCACTGTTCCCCCTTGCTGCTTCCCACTATGCTTTGCTCGCTTCATACCACAGCCGGGGCAAACGAGCACAGGCAGAAATGTACTTTAGATCTGTGCGGGCGACGGTACGTTGTGTAATTCTATCAGGGCTTTCCCTAATAGGCAATACAGGAGTCTGAAAGCCTGGGCCCTCATTTATCAATAATGCGTAGAAAGTGTTCTATTTTCGTTCCTACGCAAGGAATTTAGAATGTCTCTATGCACAGAAAAATCGGGATTTATCAACCGTGCGTGCACAGGTCGTACGCACACTCCGTGTTGATAAATACCATTATTCTTACTGTCTATGCTCGTCCATGATTAACCATATATGGTAATGAAACACCCCCATGGGATGTGAAATAATGGACTAAGCCGAGCGAACTATGAGAAACTTCACTGAGAGCGAGATTGATCACAGAGGTCTGACCAACATATACAGCATTTCCCGTTGTGAACAATCTTATTTGGAAACATGACACACAGAATAATAGTATTTAGCGTTTTATTTTAAACAATATTAATCGTATGATTATAGATACGTTTAGAGAATAAATAAATCCAATGAAGTTGTCAATTTCACAGACAACTCCACTGAGGAGGAGGGAGCGTGTAGACTGACCCAGTCCTGCTACAGAACCAGCACATTGACAGAAATAAATGACAAGCTGACCCGACATTAAGCACTGCAATGACTGAAATGAATGAGTCGCTGAAGCACACTGTATGTGCAACCCAATGGAGAATACAAACTCGTAACCACTATCGTAACAATCTGTTAATAAAATGTTCATTCAATCAATCACCTGCGCAGTGATTGATTGAATTAAAATGTTATTAACAGATTGCAGAATGGGTACAATACAGTACGGCTCAATACACACAATTGTTAAGGGGATGCAGACCAGAGAAAGACTTTCGTCTTGTTTACATCAGGGTCCCCCATTTTCAATTCATAATGAATTGTATGTAAGGGTGCAATTAGCACCGTGCAATCCATTCTTTGTGGATCTAGCCCTAATTGTTTGAAGTAATGAGGTGTCAATGGGATCACCCGGTCTCCCCTCGAGAGGGCAGTGGGAGAGTATCCCCGCCTGCCCTCGGCATGTTCATCTACTAAATGTCAACCGGGGCTTCAGATTGACGGGACTGACTCTTTACTGTTATGTTCACTCCCAAGTTGCATTCGATTCATCATGGAAGCGCTCAGTAAAGAGTCAAGACTCTCCGTTGAGATTTTGAGAAGTCAGACCACTTCAAACTACTTCTGGGTGAGTGTTGACAAATAAGCTGCCCGCATTTCAGGTTTAGGTAATATAAAAAGCTTTCGAGTAAGTCAAATCAAATAACACGACGTCGCCCGGGAGATCAAAAGTTAATTTCAGCCTATGTTAATTTGCCCGGCTGTGATATGAAGCGAGAAAAGCGTAGCGGTACACATACAGCCAGGAACCAGCAAATCACCAAGCCTCCAAATCATTAAGTGTCCTCGAGACACTTAACCCCTAAGTGCTCCCAATGAGCAGGTTGGCACCTTGCACAGCCTTGTTGGCGTGTAAATGTGTGAGTGGATGGGTCAAATGTGAGGCATGAGTTGTAAAGCCCTTTGGATAAAAGCGCTATATAAAATGCAGTCCATTTACAGTCAACAGTGACAAGAAACTGAAAGCAATGCGGCTCAGTTTTTCTTTTTTATCTAAAAAGGAACCACATTGAACCAAGAAAACAAACTAGATGAAAGGTTATCCCAGTGGAGCTCCGTAGGCTGTATATTAGCTACGACAACACTACTTTTGCAAAGTATGTGTACTATAATTTCATATCTAGAATCATACATAACCAGTTTTGACTAGGGTTGGGTACCGAACTCTGTACTTTTAAGGGTACCGCCCGAACTGGTACTGGCGCCGGAAACGGTTCAAATGTGAACGGTACTCAGCCCAGCGTAGATTTGACCGATAATACATGTACGTTTCGCAATTATGCCACAACAATGTGGAGCGCCCTACCCACAGCCGTAAGATAATGTGAATCACTACCCACCTTCAAAACCGCTCTCAAAGAGCACCTACGGGAGGCTGCAATTCGAAACTGGCCCCGGTAAATGTCCAAATCCTCCCCCACCCAACCCCCCCCCCTACGGTACAGTTTATTCCCCCTCAAATGTATATATTCTCTTTTAGAAACTCCGTCTCTTAAACAGTACTGTATATTTGTATATCATGTATGTCATAAATGTCTGGATGTAACAGTACGTATGTCGTGTATGTCATAAATGTCTTGATGAATTGATAATGGGGGACCCTGATGTAAACAAGACGAAAGTCTTTCTCTGGTCTGCATGCCCTTAACAATTGTGTGTATTGAGCCGTACTGTATTGTACCCATTCTGCAATCTGTTAATACATTTTTCAATCAATCACTCAACTGTAAGCATCGAAGGAATCCACAAGCTGTGACCTACCCTTGAGGCGACAGCTTGTCCAGCCAACCGGCCTTGACCTGCTGCGGTTTGGGGGCTCCATAGAAGCAGGCGTAGGGGGAGATGTCCGAGCCGACGGGCGCAGCGTTTTTGACCGGACCTCCTAGAGCGTCGAAGGGCTCCGAGTAGAGCTCACACTCCACCATCTTCACAGAGTCGCCCCGGTGGGCGTGGCCAGGGGCCGCCGGGCCAATAGCGAGCGGCTCTGCGGTTGTCGCGGTTGTGGCTTTCGCCTGTCCCCGATTGGCCGGCTGTAAACTGCCGGCACACTCCTCCACCGTGGAATAGTCGTCCTGGTGAAGGTCGGGGACGGTTGAAGTGGGCGGGGGACCTTCCTCTCTGATGATGTAATTTCCCTTCCTGGCCTCCTTATGTTTTGCCGGCTTCTTTCTGGATTATGTGACAAGAGTTTCATTTTTAGTTTAATCTATTTTCAAGCAGTCAGTCATTCAATCAATCAATCTATATGCATGTATACCAGGGGCAGCATGACTAATGTAGGGGTCTACGGATTAAAAAACCTAGCAGGAAATTCACATTTGCATATCAGGGCGCCTGGGAATGGAATAAATTGGAATTACAAATGAAACAAACAGTCAGTCTCATGTCTTTCAAGCTGAAGGTAAAGAGGAGGATGTTGAGTAACATGTAAATCACTCCTTTTACACTTGCGTTAGCAAGTGCTGGTTGACTGCGACTGACTTGTTAGTAGTTTACATTATCTTTTATCTTGTGTATTTTATGATTCAAGCTGTGTTAGACCTTCCACTGTCACGTATCTGCCTATTCATCTGGTCTTTGAAACGAGGTCCACAGTGGAAATACACGTTTTTGAAACTGTATTGTGTCAACCTCGATCTTTATCTTTCATTACGGATCCCCATTAGTCATCACCGCAGCAACAACTAGTCTTCCTGGGGTCCACACACAACAAAACAGTACATACATACATAAATAATATTATAGTAGCATACATTTAAAGATATATTCCAATACTGCTACATATAAAAATTATTCCAAATAGCATTACAGTACACAAACAGATAGCCCCTTACGTGACTGTGATGTGCACATCGCAGTCACGTAAGGGGCTAACAAACAGAGTACATAAATCGGATCACAAAAAATATAATAAAAGGGATTAAACTCTCAGACAGTCATATCTTTACAGTGTACCCTACAGTATCTGTGTTTTTCTTTAATGTAAACTAATTTATTTTTCTCTCAATGCTCTTTTCAAATTATTTTTTAAGCGTATCTTACTGGTTATCTGAGTAAGATGTACTGGCAGTTTATTCCAATATGACATGACTCTATAACACAGTTTTCTTTGCTGCATTGGTTTTTGTAGTAGCAGTGTGAATGTTTCCCTACAGGCATGCCTAGTACCATACTTGTGTCGATCATGTGTACATGTTAGCTGTGAATACAAACAGATAGGTTCTCTTGAGATATATATATTCCTCATTAACAAGATCAGGCTACAATCCAGTCTGTCTTCCACCTTCAACCACGACAGCTTGGTATGCATCCCCTCCACACTGTTTCTCATTGAGCAGTTCTTTATAACTTTATAACGTATGCATGACTGTTGTGCATTTGTTATTGATCATCGAAATAAACTAAACTAAACTATATCCCACCTCTAAATCAGCATCCAACAAAACATCATTGTTCTGGTGTAATGAATCACAAACTGCAAAGCAAGCCAATTTTACAGGGAAGACATCAATACGTTTAAGAGGTTCCCCTGTGTCGTCGCTACCGTCTCAGACTTTCAAAATCAATATTTGTACACAATAGCGACTCCCAAGAACCAAGGTCCCGTCATGTGGTCGAGGTGTCACCAGAAATCTACCGTCTAGAATGACCGCGCCAACGGGAGACACTAATCTGAACATGTTTTGTTTGAGCCTTTTACTGTACACTCCAAAATGAACTGTGTGCCATCAAAGTCACACAGTTCACCAGCTCCTCTATTTCACAAACTCCAGATTCTCACCATTTATGAGTATCGGTATTATCAGTATTCCTCAAATATGGGATTTTCTTTATACATTACACTCAAGTGAAGAGGATATTCCTGAGCAGCTCACGACTTACTTTAACCCTTTCACTACCATATGGTTAACCCTTTCACAACCACACTACAGAAGGTTAACATTTCACTACCACACTACAAACGGTTAACAGTCTCTATAGTGTGGTAGTGAAAGGTTAACCTTCTGTAGTGTGGTAGTGAAGGGGTTAAATCAAATACACAGGTCAATTCTCCCTCAACTCGGCAATATTCAGATCTTCGTCCTCCTAAATTTCTAAAATGTTATACAAGATAGTTGGGTACCAAATTATGGAATGGATTTTCCCACCTGGCAAAAAAACTGTTCATCTACTAAATGTAACAAGAGATTTAACAGCTGTTTTGTAAATTTGTCCCATGTATCGCCTACAATAATCTATGCATGCACACATATAAACACACGTACATATGATATATTATGTTATTATTAGTTTATAGTCAAATTATTCATTATTCACTGACATTTTAACATTGTTTAGGCGGAGGCTTCAAAATTGTGTTTTCTACCTCACCCTGCACTGGATAATATTAGCTATTTCTTGGCCATTATTGTCTATTTTCTTTTAACTGTGCAAAAAAAACCTGAAAAAAAAAACCTGAAACTGAAACGCAAGAGGTGTAGGCAATCCTCCCAGAAAATACTCCGAAAGGCATCGGTATCAAGTGGTACTCTGGTGCCGGAAAAGGTTTTTCTCATTCTTGGAACATGGGCTCCTGGTGAAAGTACAAGCTTACTCAGGTTATTACGGCCTGGCTATGAGGTTGACATGTGACCAGGGGTTAGAGTAGGACTTGGCAGGTGGGAGCACCCGAAATGCCGGTGTACTGTAGCTGTACAGCAGGGGGGGGAAATGACTCACCTCAGAATAACTCCCTAATGTACTTGTACTGTGAGCTCTGGTGGACGTGTTGTCATTATGGACAGGCTATGCTGTGCTGCTGTGGCTCTGGGCTGTGCTGCTATTCTCTACAATAATAGTAACAGATAGCATACTAGCATGGCTGCTTTCCAACCCCTAGCCATAGTATAAAAGTGGAATTTGGCAATCATCAGTTTAAACTCACACTGATAATGATAATAATAATAATAATAATAATAATAATAATAATAATAATAATAATAATAATAATAATAATAATAATAATAATAATAATAATAATTTCGATTTATAGTGCACTCTATATTTGGAAACCAAATCTCAGAGTGCTACAGAGTAAAAACAGACTTTAAAAACATATGCAATTAAAAAACAAGACATAAAAGCATAAAAAAAAGGGATAAAACACACAAGGCATAAAAAGGTTAAAACTAAGGGAAGGCTTTCGTGAAGAGATATGTTTTAAGTCCTCTTTTTAAATAAACAGTGGTCTGTGGTGCTCTCAGGTAGTCAGGGAGGGCATTCCACAGGCGAGTAGCAGCCGAGCAGAAGGCCCGGTCGCCCATGGTGGGGAGCATGGTCCTGGGGGGAAGGAGGCGGTTTGTGTTGGCAGAGCGAAGGTTACAGGTGGAGGGTTCTGGGGTGAGGAGATCTTTGAGGTGGGGGGGGGGGGGGGGGGGGGCATTTCCGTGGATGCATTGATGGGTCAGAAGGGATATTTTGTATTCAGTCCGGGTGGTGATGGGGAGCCAGTGAAGTGATGACTGCTACTCTTGACCTAACAGAGACCATGGATACCACCACAGCATGTTCTGCACCAGGCCGAGTTAGTGCAAGTAAAGTGCCCAAAGAGCAGACGATGCTGGTCAATATTATTTACATTTACATTTAGTCATTTAGTCACAATTAGTCATTTAGCTGACGCTTTTATCAAAGCGACATATAAACAAGTCAGCAGGAGGGGTACATATCTTGCAGCTAAGGGTCAGTGGCATTGTTTGTCAAATAGTGTAAAACTTGAGTGTTACACTTTAAGTGCATAGTAGTTAGACATATTAGCATGATAGGTAGTAGTATAAGCTTATAAGTAGCATACAGCAGTAAGGTACATTATGGTAAAAGACAGTAAGAAGGTTAGATAACTTTATAATATTATTTTTGAAGATGTGTGTTTTTAGTAAACGGTGGAAAATTGGCCAGGTTTCAGCTGTCCTGACTGTGGAGGGGAGGTTTGTTCCACCATTGTGGAGCGAGGACTAAGAATAGCTTGCTTCTCTTTGACGATCCCCCCCAGAGCCCAGATTGGAGTGGGTCTGAGGCGGCCAGAAGATGCAGAGCGGAGGGTCTTGAGGATGTATAGTTAGAGACCATTGACCGGCGTTAGGAGGGAGCCGTTCCCCTCGCTGGTCAAGGACCTCGAAGCGGATTCCTGCGGCTCTCTGATAAGTGTGGTGTAGTTTGTGTTGTCCAGTTATACTAGCCATTCCCCAAACAAACTGACCGACCGCTGCACTCCCCACCTCCTGGACAAAGCCAGTTAGGCCTTTGTTATGCATTTCTTGGCCAATCTAAGGTGTCGGAACTGCCCCCTGCGCGTGTCAACTCCGGAACCGGGTCAATGGAATAGCCCGTGGGTAAAAACAGAACCCGCTGTGCGTGTAAATGTAGCCCTGGTAGCCAGTGTCTCATCGGCACAGCCTATCCACCACAGAGGCGTATTATTATAACCATGGCGACATCAGTGCTCCTTCCTCTTTTGCACAACGTGTGAAATGCTGCTATTTATGGCCACGGCAGTAAGAGCTGGTGGCTAGTGGCTAAACAGAAAGAGAGAAGTATCAGCAAATACCTCAACCTCTTCTGCTTTATCTTCTCCTCAGACTCCTTCCTTGACTGTTCTTTTGCTCCCCGGTCCTAGAGAGAGAGAGAGATTAGCATCAAATGGAGGGAAAAAAGAGCTGTCCATCATTCTCCCAGGCTGCATGGGTTTAGTGCATCAGCGGCATGTTACTGTAGCTTAGCACGGGCTAGCCATGACATTTCCATTAACCTCAGGGGCCAAATTGAAACGAGCGGATCCTACAATCCACTTTGTGTCCGTACAGTGAAAACAGAACAGTCAAGGGGGAGGGGGGGGGGGGGGGGGGGAGGGGTGACTGAGTGAGAGGCTGCAATAATATCTGATAGTGGTGGGAGGGTTTCAGAGATGTGATGTCTCTTCCTCTTAGCGGTTAAGTGTGAACCGGCCAGTGTTGTAGTCGAGTCACTAAATCTCGAGTCCGAGTCGAGTCTCGAGTCCCAGTCCGAGTCTCCAAAGAAGAGCCAGAGTCGAGTCCGAGTCAAGTCCGAGTCGAGTCCCCATTACCCTAGTCCGAGTCTGAGTCCACGTCATCAAGGTTGAGTCCACTCCACTCTGGCAGTCAAAGAGCTGACATACAAATAAAAAAAGGTCTACATTAAACATAAATGACACAGCGGTCACCATTTCAAATGGGAATTTATTTACTTTGTGACAAACAAGCCAAACAAATGCACTAGCCATCAATCTCTTATGCCAAATGATTAGGGCCTATTACAAAAAATGTACTAAAAGAAACAACTGTATTTATTAATTAACAAGTCTGAGTCCTCGTCTGCACCTTCCGAGTCCGAATGCAGTCAATGCTCGAGTCCAAGTCCAAGTCGTCGGTGCTCAAGTCCAAGTCGAGTCACGAGTCCTGAAAATCAGTCCCAAGTCCTGGACTCGAGTCATACAACTCTGGAACCGATTAACCCTGCAAGGCCCACAGTTGCTTAATGTGTAACATTTGTATTAAAAAAAATTTATTCTCTTTTTCCCCCTTCTTTTTCCGTTTTTCTCCCCTCCGACACATTTGTACCCAGCCCACCACTTCTTTTCACCTGGCAGCGCGGAATCTCACTGAGAGGGTGTAACGTGTGGAAGGTCACACTACCTCTCTTAGATCCTTCCCTCGCTGTGCAGGCGCCCCGACCGAACTGTAGGAGTCGCTGTTTACAATGACCCAGACCCACCCACCGGCTTCCCTCCCGCTGACACTGCCAATCGAGCCAGTATGGCGGCCGGCCAAGCCGGAAGCAACGCTGACAGCTGGATTCGATACCAGTGTCTCTTGCATTGGTGACAAGCGCCTTGTCCGCTGCGCCACCCAGCCACCCAACATTTGTATTTTATATAAAAAAAAAAAGTATAAATCATTTGTTTTCCTGTTCTTCTTTCACCTAAACATCCTCATTGGATCCTATTGTTTAGTCTCGCCATGCCATTGGCCAGGATAGTTGCATATAAGTACAGTAAGAGGCATGACGCCGACTCACCGGAACGCTCTCGGGGTTGTTGTCGTCATCGTTGTTGTAGAGGAACGTCTCCCCGTAGGGAGCGATGAGAGACAGGGTCCTTTGGAGCGGAGCTGAAGAGGACGACACGGAGACGCACACGAGAGAGAGCGTCGTCAAACGGCATTCTGGACTCGACGGACGGCAAAGAGAGAGAGAATGTTCGATTTAAAAATCGAAATCTCTCAAGACACTAATGAGCCCTTTTTAATGAAGCCGATTGACTGATCTGAGAAAGTGAACCGATCCTTAATAACATCCAATTAATAAGCAATTTGCTTTAGTGGCGAGTTATCTCTCTGACAGACAGACAGACAGACAGACAGACAGACAGACAGACAGACAGACAGAAGTGTATCCTCCTCCCCCTACGACTATGCTTGCACCTCATGGTACCAAAGCACCTCAAAGGCGCTAAAAACAGGATTACAAACATCACAAAACAAACTGGTCAGACTACTGCTTGACCTTACTCCTAAAACCCACCTCACCCCTGCCCACTTTGACAACCTAGGATGGCTTAGAGTAGACGACAGAGTACAGCAACTTGCAATGGGCCTGGTCTACAAGATACACAATACCACTCAGGTACCCATGTACATGTCAAAATACTTCCCAAAGGTCAGTGAATACCACGACCACAATACCAGAGGGAGTTCCACAAATCATGTGCAACCCAGATTCGGCACAAACAAGGGACTAAACACGTTTCGCAATTATGCCACAACAATGTGGAACGCCCTACCCACAGCCGTAAAAAATTTGAATCCCTACCCACATTCAAAACCGCTCTTAAAGAGCACCTACGAAACTGGCCACCGTAAATGTCCAAACCCCCCACCCACCCACCCCCTCCTAATGGACAGTCTCCTCCCACTGTATGTATATATTTTCTCCCACCCACCCACCCCTCCTAATGTACAGTCTCCTCCCCATCATATGTATATACTCTCTGTCAGGATCTATGGGTAACAGTACTGTATATTTGCCTATCAAATATGTCACAAATGTAACAGTACTATATACCTGTATGTCCCTATGTCATAAATGTCATGACGTCATGTATGTGTGTATGTCATAAATGTCACTATGAATTGAAAATGGGGGACCCTGATGTAAACAAGACAAACGTCTTTCTCTGGTCTCCATCCCCTTAACAATTGTGTGTATTGAGCCGTACTTAATTTGTACCCATTCTGCAATCTGTTAAATAAAGTTTTCATTAATTCATCCCCCTCTCTCAGGCAGACAGAGTCTATGCCAAGGCCATTACTCTGGGTTGGGTTCCCCTGTAGGGACCATGGTCGGTGGTTGATAGAGAGATAGAGAGAGAGAGAGAGAGAGAGAGAGAGAGAGAGAGAGAGAGAGAGAGAGAGAGAGAGAGAGAGAGAGAGAGAGAGAGAGAGAGAGAGAGAGAGAGAGAGAGAGAGAGAGAGAGAGAGAGAGAGAGAGAGAGAGAGAGAGAGAGAGAGAGAGAGGGAGAGGGAGAGGGAGAGGAGAGAGAGAGAGAGAGAGAGAGAGAGAGAGAGAGAGAGAGAGAGAGAGAGAGAGAGAGAGAGAGAAACAGAAACAGAGAGAGAGAGGAGGCGGTGTACCAGACACTATTAGTCTGCAGACCCAGGGCCACCCCGTGTGGCCACTACCTGTCACTGTGAAAAATGACATCGCATTCTCCTGAGGATCTGGAGGGCCAGAAGACACTGCCATGGGGGCCCCGGTGGGCACACACTCACACAAACACACACACAGACAGACACACACAGACAGGGCTACATACACACATTTGGATACACACAACACAGAAGACATGCCTTGAGACACTCACAAGATGTTCAAAGAGGACTGATTGATTGAAAACTTTATTAACAGATTGCAGAATGGGTACGGATACAGTACGGCTCAATACACACAATTGTTAAGGGGTTGCAGACCAGAGAAAGACTTTCGTCTAGTTTGCATCAGGGTCCCCCATTTCACAATGCGATCACGAAGACGCACACACATGTACTTTGGATACGGACGTCACACACACACACACACACACACACACACACACACACACACACACACACACACACACACACACACACACCCATATCCATATCTCCACTCCCTGTGGGGACATATCATTGACTTCCACTAATTAGCTAACCCCTTACCTTAACCTTTAACCTAATCCTAACTCCACCAATGCCTTCCCCCAACCCATAAGGATAGTTCTGTATCACACTAGCTCCCGCTCAGCGTCTCATTGCATATATCTCGCTTCAGCATATATATACTGAATACATTTCAAAATGTACCTTTAAATGCCAGCATTCATCTGGCCACACCCCCATCCGCTTACCTACATAAGCAGGGGTGGTGCCACACACTCATCTCCTTCTCAAATTTCATCACAAGCAACGTGTTGCTCATATGCCCACTTGACGTGGAGAAAAATATTGGCTGACAATGTTTACGAGGAAAGGAAGAACAAGAGATACGTTGACATCATATCTTTATTTTCTCTCTCACTATTTTCGAGAAAATACGGCGATATTGTCTTCGTCACTGGAGTGTCTGGAAGATAGTGATCATTCTAAAATCCTCCACCGGTTTTCGTATTGGGAGCACGCCGCTGCATGCCTCTCAACTGCAGTTCCTTGCTGTGCTGGTTGAATGAATGAATGAATGAAAACTTTATTTAACAGATTGCAGAATGGGTACAATACAGTACGGCTCAATACATACAATTGTTAAGGGGATGCAGACCTGAGAAAGACGTTTGTCTTGTTTCCATCAGGGTCCCCCATTTTCAATTCATATAGACATTTATGACATAGTTTTCAAGTTTCAAGTTTCAAGTTTCTTTAATAGTTGTCATACAGAAGTACAGAATACTTTCATACAAAATGCTTCTTACTGTTACGCTCCAGAGATTACATAGTTCAAGTTCTTTAATAGTTGTCATACAGAAGTACAGAATACTTTCATACAAAATGCTTCTTACTGTTACGCTCCAGAGACTGTGCTAGACAAGATAGTATCAAATAACATAACATAATATAGCATGAATTTAGAAGAAGAAAATGAGGTCACAGTGTTCGGTATAGACATATGTACAATGTTCTGAGTTACCATATAATATACAATACACAATACTATGCAGTGTACTAATGTACAGTACTATCTAGTGCAAAGCAGAAATGGGATGAGGTACAATTTTAGGTACAATTTACAGTAAGGTGTACGAGTTGTAGTGCAATCCTTCATCCATAAATATAAAGTGTGGGGAGTGGGTGCTACAGTGTGTTTGTTTAAAGTGGGTGTGTGCTATAAGTGTGTGGAGTGGGTGCTACAGTGTGTTTGTTTAAAGTGAGTGTGTGCGTGTGGATGTGTGTGCTATGTGCGTTTGGTGGTTGTTGTTGTGTAGTGTTCATTCATTGTTCGTTTAGCAGCCTGATGGCCTGGGGATAGAAGCTTCTTCTGAGTCTTTCTGTGCTCGCCTTGAGACTCCTGTATCGCTTGCCTGACGGCAGCAGTTCAAAGAGGCAGTTGTTCGGGTGACTGGAGTCTTTAATGATTCTCTTAGCCTTGCCCTTGCAACGCTTGTAGTAAATGTTCTGGAGGGTGGGGAGCCCCCCTCCAATTGTGCGTTCGGCTGAACGTGTCACTCTTTGTAGTCTGCTTTGGTCTTGTCAAGATGCTCTCTATTGTACATGAGTAGAAGTTCTTAAGGATCTTCTGGCTGACTTGGAACTTCCTTAGGCGCCTGAGGAAGTAGAGGCGTTGTCGTGCCTTCTTCACAACACTGTTAATGTGTGTGGTCCATGTCAAGTCCTCGGATATGTAGGCTCCGAGGTACTTAAAGCTGTTGACTCTCTCAACCGGTGCCCCGTCGATGCTGAGGGGGCTGTAGTCCTTGACCCCCGACCTCCTGAAGTCCACAATCATCTCCTTTGTTTTGCTGACGTTCAGGGAGAGGCTGTTTTCCTGGCACCATCCCGCCAGGACCTTGACCTCTTCCAGGTAGGCCCTCTCGTCGTTGGCAGAGATCAGGCCCACCACCACTGTGTCGTCAGCAAATTTGACGATTGTATTGCTACTCCGCTGAGCCACACAGTCGTGTGTGTACAGGGAGTAGAGGAGGGGACTCAGAACACAGCCCTGGGGGGCCCCTATGTTGAGGGTGATGGATGAGGAGGTGCAGTTGCCTGCTCTCACCACCTGGGGTCTGCCAGTCAGGAAGTCCAAGACCCACTGGCAGAGGTCATAGCCCAAGCCCAGGTCCCTGAGCTTGGCTATGAGTATGGAGGGGACTATGGTATTGAATGCCGAGCTGTAGTCGATGAATAGCATTCTCACATAGTTCCCCTGCCTCTTGTCCAGGTGTGATGCTGCTGTGTGCAGCACATGGGATATGGCGTCCTCCGTGGACCTGTTGGGGCGGTATGCAAATTGCAGGGGGTCCATGTTGATGGGGAGGGAGGAGCAGATGTAGCCCTTTACTAGCTTCTCGAAGCACTTCATGGCTATGGAGGTGAGTGCTACAGGGCGGTAGTCGTTGAGGCAAGCAGGCTTGGATTTTTTGGGTACAGGGATAATAGTGGACTTCTTCAGGCAGGTGGGGATGACAGCCTGTTCTAAGGACAGGTTAAATATGTCAGTGAATACTGGGGCCAGTTGGTCGGCACAGACTTTTAGGACGCGGCCGGGGATGCCGTCTGGACCTGCTGCCTTCCTGATATTCACTTTTTTAAAGGTCCGCCTCACCTCATGCTCTGTTACCCTGAACACTGCGCCTCCATCAGCAGCCGACCCCCCCCCCCCCCATTGCCGAGGCTTGTGAGCTGGTGTTGTTATTACCAGCATCAAACCTCGCATAGAAGGTATTGAGGTCATTTGCTAAGGAGATGTCACTGTTCAGTTTGAGGGAGGCGCCTTTGTAGTCTGTCATCGTTTTGAGCCCCTGCCACATAGCTCTAGAGTCAGCTTGTTCAAACTGGAGTTCAATTTTATCCCTGTAGCGTCGTTTGGCCTCTGACACAGTCCTCCTTACGTTGTATCGCGCCACCTTGTGGTCATCCATGTTGCCTGCCTCTAGGCCGTCGTTGTATGCTTTGGTGCGCTCTCTCAGAGCTTCACGGACGGATTTGTCTACCCAGGGTTTTTGATTTGGGTAAACTTTCATTTTGGTAGTGGGGATTGTTTCTTTCACCCTAGTACAAACATAGTCCAGCACTGTCTCCGTGTAGGCATTAATGTTATCTGTGTCGCGGAACACATTCCAGTCTGTGTTGTGAAACACTGACCGGATCGTATCCTCTGACGTCACATCCCATTTCTGCACCTCTCGCGAGACTACGGGAGTACTTTTAATTTTCTGTCTGTACTTCGGTGTAAGAAAAATTGATGCGTGATCTGACTTACCGAAGCCACTATCAGAATGAGCCTTGTAGCCACCTTTAAATTGCGTGTAACAGTGATCTAGGATGTTACCGCCTCTGGTGTTGCAAGTCACATGCTGATAGAAGTCGGGCAATACCTTTCTCAGATTGGCGCTATTGAAATCTCCCAGAACCAAAATGGCGGCGTTAACATTCGCCTCTTGGATTCTATTTACCTCGTCGTGTAGTCTGGAGAGCGCAACCTTGTTGCTGGCTTCAGCTTGCGGTGGAATATACACTCCGACCAGGACGATCGCCGTTAACTCCCTCGGGAGGAAGAAAGGACGACACTTGATGGTTATATATTCCAGTTCTGGGGAGCAGTGGTTGGATAGTTCCTTCACATTAGTTGGGTCACTCCAATTTTTGTTCAACATGAAGGCAATACCTCCTCCACGTTGTTTACCGGATTCTGCTGTTCTATCCTTGCGGTGAATGAAGAAATGATCGGCCGGTAGGATGGCGTGGTCTGGGACTTCTGGCGCCAGCCACGTCTCGATGAAGCAGAGAACGTTACAGTCCCTAACGTCTCTCTGGAATTGAATCCTTGCTCGGATGTCGTCTAGTTTATTGTCTATTGATTGTACATTGGCTAGCAATATACTGGGTAGTGGTGTCCTGTGCCGCCTGGTTCTCAGCCTGTTACGGACTCCAGCTCTCTTTCCTCGCCGTCTGGGTCCTTTGTCCCTGGGGGCGAGATCCGGTCCTGATGTCCTCAAGATCTCAACGGGCCATTGTTGCGGTTCAGAGAGCTGATCCAGAGAGTAATCCACATACACAACATACATGACATTTATGGCATAGGGACATATAGGTATTTAGTACTGATACATTTGTGACATAAACGGTATTCCAATATACAGTACTGTTACCCCTAGATCCTGACAGAGTATATACATATGATGGGGAGGGGACTGTACATTAGGGGGGGGTGGGTGGGTGGGAGAGAAATATACATACGGCGGGGAGGGAATATATACATGCGGTGGGGAGGAGACTGTCTATTAGGAGGTGGTGGGGGTTTTGGGCATTTACGGTGGCCAGTTTCGAATTGCAGCCTCCCGTAGGTGCTCTTTAAGAGCGGTTTTGAATGTGGGCAGGGATTCACATTCCTTTACAGCTTTGGGTAGGGCGTTCCACATTGTTGTGGCATAATTGCGAAACGTGTTTAGTCCCTTGTTTGAGCCGAATCTGGGTTTAACATGATTTGTTGAGCTTCCTCTGGTGTAGTGGTTGTGGTATTCACTGACCTTTGGGAAGTATTTTGACATGTACATGGGCACCCCGGTCGTATAGTGTATCTTGTAGACCAGGCCCATTGCAAGTTGCTGTACTCTGTCGTCTACTCTAAGCCATCCTAGGTTGTCAAAGTGGGCAGGGGTGAGGTGGGTTCTGGGGTTCAGGTCAAGTAGTAGTCTGACCAGTTTGTTTTGTGATGTTTGTAATTTTGTTTTAAGCGCCTTTGAGGTGCTTTGGTACCATGAGGTGCACGCATAGTCATAGTACCCTTGAATGAGTGCTCCTGCCAGAGTCTTCAGGGTATTCTTGTTTACCAGAGAGGAGATCCGGTACAGGAATCTAGTTCGTTGGTTGACTTTTTTTATTACATTGGATGCCATTTTGTCACAGGAAAGATTTGCCTCTAGGATGGAACCCAGGTAGGTAATTTCGTCTTTCCTTGTGACAATATTGTCACCCACTGTAACTGAGAAGCCGTCGGTCTTGTTGAGTTTGTTATTTGAACCGAAGAGAATGGACTCTGTTTTGCCCATGTGTAATGATAGTTTGTTATCAGCGAGCCATATGCAGATTTTGCCTAGTTCCGAGCTGAGGGTTTTTTCAACCTGCAACTTGTTCTTGTCAGAGACCAGCAGGGCTGAGTCGTCCGCAAACAGGAACAAGTTGCAGTCACAGGCTGACGACATGTCATTTGCATAAATTAGGAAGAGTAGCGGTCCTAGTATGCTTCCTTGTGGAACACCACAGCTCACTGTGAGGGGGGGATAGAGTACCGTTTACCTCTACCATCTGTTCTCTCCCCTCCAGGTAGGATTGCATCCAGCTCACTGATAAGCTATCAAAACCAATTGCTTTTAGCTTGTCCATTAGAATGGAGTGATTGACAGTGTCGAAGGCCTTTTGTAGGTCCAGCATGACCATGCCGCAGTATTTGCCCGATTCCACCTCTTGTTTGATGTGGTCGTTCAAATAGAGGAGGCATGTGTCAGTGGAGTGGGACGTTCTGAAGCCAGATTGGAATTCGTAGATTAGATTTTTTTCCGCCAGGTACTTTTCGACCTGTTCGTAGACTATTTTCTCCATGACTTTCGAGATGGAGGTAAGAATAGAAACAGGGCGGTAGTTGCCTGGGTCTAATTTGCTGCCCTTTTTGTGCAGAGGGGTCACTCTCGCAATTTTGAAGTCCTTGGGGACGTGCCCCTGTTTTATAGAGAGGTTTATTATGTGTGTGATGACTGGGGTGATGGCGGCTGCTGCGTCTCTGAGGAATTTGGAGGGGATGTTGTCATGGCCAGTGGCCTTGTTAGGTTGGAGGGCGCTCAATTTTTTGAGTACCTCATCGGTTGTTGGGGTGAAACCTTTCAGGACACAGCTGAACTGTAGGACGCGCCGCTGTTGTGAGAAGCGATGGGTTTCAGGTTGGTGAGTACTGTTTTGCTTGCGGCTCCACTTGTCTGTTAGTGCTATGGGGGCTAACTGACAATGTTTACAAACACCGGCCCCAGATTAAGGTCTTTTGTTCAGCCTCTTAGGCAACAGCGGAAGACCTTGATCTGAAGCCCATTATAGTTTAACTAGTGGGCCACGACCATTAACACTGGTGATCCCTGTGTTTTCTGGACGAGTGGATGTTTTCTCTGTCACCGTGTAGGCCCCATCTTTCATATCCAAATGAGAGTATTCCCTCATGAGGAAATATGGGCATAGATGTTCGTTAGTGGAAGATCTGTGTTCAAGTCAGCTACAGGCCAGTTTGGTATTGTGCTGGCTCCGTTGGGTGTTGGTAAAATCACTGTTGTAAAACTGTGTTAACATCTTGTTTCTCTTTTCTCTTAAAAAGTGAGGAGGGTTTCAGAACGGCGGCCTGTCTGAGTGAGTGTTCTATCATTGTGTACAAGTTCAGGTGATAGCTGCTTAGCTTACGTGCTAGTGGTGGCCTACTGTTAGCCAGTCAGCTGTTAGCTGCGGCGCTAGCCTGCTGTGATCACTAGGTGGCCTACCGGGGCTAGGCTAGGAAACGTTAGCTTGCTGCTATCGGCCGAGGCCTCCGGCCCCTCGCGCGCCGCCGCGGTTCCCAACCCCCCTCTCCCTCACGGGGAGAGGCGGGGGGATTCGAAGTCTCCCCTCTGGTCGCGTGTGCCATTCGATCAGTGTCTCGGGGGCAGGGGCGGTAGCGCCCGACGGTTAGAGCGGCCGTTAGCTTAATGCTACTCTGTTGAACGTGCTTTGATTATAACATGTTTTAAACACTCTTGACTACGACGTCATCTTTGACAGAGGATGTTCGTCGAACCTGCCCTGGGCCAGGACGGCAAGGACTGCGTCAACAAGGGGGACCGTAGCGACGGGATGGAGCGGCGACGCTGCCCAGATCGACAACACAGAATGGCTGTGTTTACTACGGTGCCTTGAGACTGCACTTCGCTTGATCTACGCTCCGGGTAGGCAAGGCCTGACCAGACCTTGTACACTTCTTCTGGCTTTCCCTTCTAAATGTTTTGTAAATAACGATGTTTTCCAAAACGAGTGTTGCTGCACTACATTTGGGATACGACGCGAGTTATGTGTGAATTGTCTTGTCACTGGTATTTAGCTTCTCCATGCAAATCGGGTTGTTGTTACAGATGTGAAAATTATCTGGTTTGTTGTGTTGAGAAACATCATGTGTGTTTATATGTACCGTGTACTCACAACTAAGGGGGTTAACTAACCTATAAAGCTATGCTTAGTGACAAATGAGTAAAGAATGATTCTTTTCTCAGCCTGTAATGACAATGAACAGTGTGTTCACATATTAACAGGTTTTCCTGTTTTAACTGGCCGTATTAAGGGTAAAGTAGGAGGATTGTGTTTCCCCCCGGTTCCCTGGGGACTTCTTCATCCTCCTCTCAGACATGTTGTTGCACTACATTGTGTCACTGTGTGGTAGGGATACGATGTAACCCTTAGCTTGATTGCTGAGGTTGTGCTAAAACTGCTGGAGAAACTTTATTTTCCTAAAAGAAAAGATTGTTTGGTCGCTTTCGTGTGTGCTTAGCAAGGCCTGTGGCCGATACTAATCGAGAATTATGTATTCTCTCATTATGAAAAACGGCGTTCCTCTGTAGAGTGTTTTTGCCATTTTTTGTAGGTGATGATGGGTTGTGTGTGTCATGTGACCTACAACTGGGTTGGACTGGCCACAGAAGCACATGTGTAAGTTTGGTACCGGGGCTCTTGGAGAGCCCTCTCTATTCTGTGTTTTTTCCTTAGTAAAAATCAGATAGCAGGTTAGCTCATGCGCTGTGTGAAGCTGTCAGACGCTTCATGGAGCTGACTATGACTGTGTCATACTCTCTTTTTGTCATTACATCGTATCATGGGTGTGGGGTCGTAAAGGGGTGAACTGGTAACCTTTCCTCCCCCTTTTTTCTGTTGGTCAGGGGTAAACCCCCTGTCCTTCAAGGTTCCTGTCACGTTGCGGTTCGGCACGTTACAGGGTGAGGGAGTTTCCTGGTCCCACGGCCTGGAATATTGGGCGTGTGCACCGCAGAAATTCCCCCGCCATAGAGTACGTCACTGTGCGCGTCTCTGTTGGTAGGACTTCCGTGTGCTGTTCAGGTCCATGTGATGGATCTGTTTCGGGGGGTGGTCAGGGCTCCTCCTCACCAAGCTCCTATTCGGGCCTTCTGTGAGTTGGGACTCTCCTTCCATGTGAGGGAGCCTCCTTCAGAGTACAGAGCCTCCTCCTCAGATTGTCAAGGTGAGTGGACCCTCAAGAAGGAGTCCTACTCTATTGTGTATGTATTCGATTCAATTCGATTATTGAGTGTGTATGGGTTCAGTGCCTCCTCCTCGGAGAGCCCAAAAACCAATTTTTTACATGGCTCAAGGTGCAATATATTCTTTTCAATCTGTACAGCTCGCGTGGGAAGTCTCTCTGGGGATTCCCGTCTCCTTCCTATGGGAGGGTGGTGGGATGTAAAAATTTGAAAAAAATTTACCCCCGGCTGTGTAGACTGGGATACATACTGTTGGTGCTTCCTTCTTTTCTATTAAAAAGAGTTGGAGTTAGGAAGTATCACACCCCTCTTGTCGTTCCCCTGGGTGCCTTGGGGATTCAATGACAGGTCTAAATAGCCTGTTCATTGATGTGGGTGTGTCCCGACGCACGTATAGTGCTAGCTCGGGGTGTTCTGTAAACAGGCGACTGACTGGCACGCCTTGGTTGCTTGAGGTTAAAACGGCGTTTTTATAAAGCAACTGGGATGGTTATGGTTTTTCCTCTTCCGACGACCAAATCCGACGACCTAGTTTGGTTATCGACGGATTCTCGTTCATATCTGGGGGATGATGACGGAATGGATCTGAACATATGTAGAGGGGTATCACGTCTGGGTGGCGCCTTCTTTTCATGTTTAAGATCAACATGCATATCTGCCCCTTCTCCTGGAGTAGGCATGTCGGCGTGGTTAGGGCACGGGACTGGTTCTGGTCACGCTGGTCCGGATCAGTTGAACCCGTTGTCCGCCGGGGATGCAGATCTGCTGTTCTGGTACCCTGAGGGACTTGGGCTTTTTTCAGGGGGAAAAATGCCATGTCGGTCCGGGTGTCACAGGGTTAAGCGCTATGGAGACCCTGGTTGGGTAAATTTTTTACTCAGCACTGTCGTAATGGCTTACGGCCATGCCAACCTGTACACGCTCGATCTCGTCAGATCTCGGCCGCTACACAGGTTGGTCCTGGTTAGTACTTGGTTGGGAGACCGCCTGGGAATACCAAGTACGGTGTGCTTGGGGCTGGTTCTCCATTCTTTTTCGCTCCTCTCTCACGCATGGCGAAGAGGGGCCTGTTGGGGTGGTCTTTGACCTCCTCTGGTGACCCTGTGCTTCCCGTATCGCCGGGCCCGGTCCGAAGTCATGTTTCGTCGACCCGTAGGCCTGGGTTAACCCTTTTTTGAAAACTGAAACACTTGTACTGCGGTATAGCCGGTGTATACCCGCAGGTGTGTTTTGGAGTTTTTTTCTTGAGGGGTTATAGGAACAACCACCGCATTGGGTAACACCAAGGTGGTTGATTCCCTGGTGTGTTGGAGCAGTGTCAACTCCCGGGTTCACCGGTTGAGGGTGCCCCTGCACGTTCATGACGTCTGCCAATCGTGTCAGCCTTCTCTGCCTCAACCCCTCTGGGTGGGTTTTTTTTAAATGGAGGCTTGGTCATGCAACAACGCCAGCTTACGCGCCTTCCGCCGGGGCGGCTGTGTTCAGCTGTCCCCTCTGGCGCCTGTCTCGTCCGCAGTCTCCAGGCTAGGGTTAACAGCCTGTTGCCTGGTTTTTCCCCGGTGCGCTGCCTGCTTCCGTTGGTTAACCTTTTTTGTGTGCTTATGGCCATGCTGACTGCCTGTTCTGCATGGTCAGTGTGCCAGGCGGTGTACTATTGGGGGGACAGGGCCCGCTCGGCTGAGGGGCCTTTGTCCGAATACGCTGGCGATGTGGGGGGCGGGGTCACTAAGTGCCCACCTGGTGGGGTCTTGATGCTGACATCATGGACTTCTCCGGGCCCCCGTTCCAGGGGGTCCAGTCCCTTTGGTGGGTCTGAGTCTTCCTTCGCGCTCCGCTGCTACGGCCTTGCCACGGGGTTGGGTTTGCCCTTGACCCCGTGATTCTGGGGGCAGTAACGAGGTTGTTCCCTCCGTTCGTTCCCGGGTGGCATGCGGGTTGTGCGTGTGTGTAGTCGTGGGGTCAAGCCACGGTCTGCTCACCCTGTGCGTTGAGTTGCTTGAGTGCCTCTTCGCACGGTCGGGTCCGTCGCCCTCCCGTGAAGCCCCCAATAGGGGGGGTGCCCTCCATTAGGGGGGGTCGGGGGGGCTCGGTCCTCCCTGATCTGATGGCTGTGGGGGGCCTCAGCGGGGTACATTTGTCGAGCTTCTAGCTCCCGCTCAGCTCCTATTATGCAATGAGACGCTGAGCGGGAGCTAGTGTGATACAGAACGTTAGGTTATGACTATAACGAAGTTCTGTTAACACTAGTGGACGCTCAGCGTCTAGACGCCGCTGCGGCCCTTGATTTTTCATTGTGGTGAAATTTGTTGGGAAGGAGATGAGTGTGTGGCACCACCCCTGCTTATGTAGGTAAGCGGATGGGGGTGTGGCCAGATGAATGCTGGCATTTAAAGGTACATTTTGAAATTTATTCAGTATATATATGCTGAAGCGAGATATATGCAATGAGACGCTGAGCGTCCACTAGTGTTAACAGAACTTGGTTATAGTCATAACCTAACGATCTTGTTGTCTATAAGTGGGGACATTCGGTCCCCACAAGGATAGGAAAGAAAAGACACACACACACAATCATATAGCCGTATCTCCACCCCCTGTGGGGACATACCATTCCGTTAATTAGCTAACCCCTTATCCTAACCTTAACCTAACCCTAACTCCCTAACCGACGCACCCCACACCGACAAAGATAGATCTAGTTGTCTTTAAGTAGAGACATTTGGTCCCCACATGGATAGGGGGGAAAAAGTCACACACACACACACACACAGACACACACAGCAGGCCATTAAGAGTAGGACACAAAGGGCACATGTTGGGCTTGTAAGGCCTTGGTGGAAGGGTCAGTTTGCTAGATGATGGAGCGGCTTCCACCGCTGGTCTCAGGTCTGCCGAGCAGACGAGAGCGCAGTCATTTATCACCATCTATTGGTCGACCTTCAGTCCAACACGCGACGCCCTGCGAGGTCCACTGGGCGCTGCGGTGGCACTCCATATTAACTCACTGCAAAGAATATATATGTACAAAATATATCTTGTAAAAAGGGCTGGTTTTAAGTTTATTTATACATTTTTTATCCGGGGACAAATCGCATTAATCAACATCTTCAGTTTTGACATCAATGTAAATGTGCCAGAATTAGCTAATGAGCTAGTTTTCATCTGTAGTCCCTGCCTACCATGCATGTCTTTATGGTGTGGGAGGAAACTGGAGTACCCAGAGGAAACCCACGCCAACACGGGGAGAACATGCACACTCCACACAGAAAGGCCCCCTGCTGGCTTGCAGTCACTTCAGTGGTACTAATTTATATATTCTATATCCAGTTTAATCTCCTGTACATTGTATATTTACGATTGCACTTTACTGTTACATTTGCACTCTGGTTGGACGCCAAACCTCTTTTAGTTGTACTGTACTTGTGCTGTATGATGACAATACATTTGAATCTAATCTAAATCACGGCTCAAGGGCTAGAATTGAACCCAGGACGTTGCGAGTACATGGGTTATGCGTCTAGACCAGTGAGCCACCAGGACTCCCTTAAAGCAAGACTGTAGGCTCAGTCGCCTGGTAATTGGTAGGTCCCCGGTTCGATACCCACTCCTCCGGGGCAGCGTGTCGAAGTGTCCTTGAGCAAGACAGGTCTTTATTGCCAAGTAGTTTTCACATACAAGGAATTTGATTTGGTTGTTTTTGGTGCAACATTGACGGACAGACAATTACGGTAGAATAAAAAATAAAAAGGTGGAATAAAATAAAATGGAATGTAAACTAAATTAACATAGAAGCACAATAGAATATAATATAATTATAAAATAGGAATAGGAACCTCTAATTGCTCCCAATTAGCAGGTTGGCACCTTGCATGGTTGCCTCCGCCGTCGTGGGTGAATATGAGGAACAAAATTGTAAAGCGCTTCGGATAAAAGCTTATCGGCCGATAAGCTCAAATGTGCCGATAGCAGTCGCGATAAATACCCATCAATTTGTGTAGCGTCAAAAGGCAAAAAAAAAATTCACTCGCGACCTACCTGCACAACGCCCGCCGTCCCCCACACACACACACAAGCTACTGCATCAAAGTAACTACTTATGATTAACAAGGCATTCGTTTTGTGGCATTAGCGTTATATAGTTAGTGTTACACGGACAATAACATCAGCATATTATTATTACCCATAGCAGCAAGGCATTACTCCGAGTCCGTTCATTAGCTACCGGGAGATACTCCTGGAATACTCCTTTGTCAACTTGCTGTACTTTGCTTGCAGGTCTGCAGCCATTATTGCTGCATTATGAATAGCCCCAACTTTAGCCAAGGTAACGTTATGGCTAAACCTTTAACAATAGTTAACGCTAGCTTTCGGTTAGCTGTTCAATGCTATTAATAACACAACTCCCCGTCAACACCCTCTCTCGGGAAGATGGCATTTAAGAAAGTATCTGCTGTTAAAATGAAGTGTTACACGTTCAATAAAAGCATATTATTTACCCGAAGATAGCAGTAAACAAGGCATTACTCCGTTAGTCCGTTCATAGCTCGGTTCCATTCCGTTGCTCATTCCGTAGTACCAACTACACATTCTGCAATCTGTTAATAAAGTTTTCAACCAGACAAATGTATAGAAAGGCTTTGTTTTATTATAACATTTGTTGCAGTAAAATCATTATGTCTCATTTGGTCATGCGTGGATCGCCGGTCGGCGGGCCGGGCAGCTAACGTAGCTACGTTAAGTGTGTTCTGCTCTCGCAAACAGAACAATGGCGGCATGCCCGGAAGTAGAAAAATTTATAAACGCTTGCCGATTGGTGGTAAGGACAGCAGGAGGTGGGTGCTAGCGGTGTGGCGTAATTGGCCGAATCGACTGTCAATCAAAATGGTTCCATTGCATTGGTTGAAAGCTCTGGTTGAGAAAATAGTATCCCTCTGCAGGCCGCAAGACGATACTGGGAGAGAGATAGTGATACCATAAACATATTTCTTGATGTTTCCTTTTTTTAAGTAAGTAAAGAGGCCTACAAATACAAACATGCACATACAAATATACAGTAGTTTCATAAAAAAAAAAAAAAAAAAAAAAATTTTTACAAATACTTATATACAAATATACAAATATCGGTATCGGTATCGGCCGATAGTGTTAGTTGAACAATCGGTATCGGTATCGGCGGCCAATTTTCATATCGGTGCATCCCTAATGTAAATGCACCATTTACCATTCACATCCATGCGATGAGCCCAGCGTCTCAGAACGAGTTATATAATCATGCAAACGAATAAAAAAACTTGTTGAAAGAAGCGGTAAGAACATTTAACACGTTTATCTTTGAAAACAAAGCCCAGACGATTCTTCAAACCGAGAGACAAATCCCTTCCTGTTCTCCCCTCGTTCTTCATCAGTCTCCTGCCGTCTCCGATTCACACGCCGACGAGACAAGAGAAGCCCACACGCCCCCCCCCCCCCACTCTCCCTTCATCTGATCCCCACCAGCCACTTTCAAAACGTGTCTGGGAAGCTACTTTCATGGAGCTGACAAATTAACACCATTAACGGGGAGATTGATTCTGTTCTGAAAAGAGCAGTGTCCTTTTTAGATATTTTCTTTTCTTTTTTAAGGAACACGCCAACATTTTGGGAAAGTAGCTTATTTGCCACCTACCCTGGAGTTAGACAAGCAGATACATACCCTTTTCTTCTCTGTGCATGCATTAGGCTTACGGCCCGGGCACATACAACGCGCACGAATTTCACGCGCGGGATCGCGCGCCTGGCCAGACACACCTCCAACGACTATAGCGCGCGGAAGCACACGGAGGAATGCACATTCAACACTTGAAGAGCATAGACGAGGCGGTGCGGCTGCTCCCCGTGCCGCCTCGAATCCAACCAAAGCGGAAAAGATAGCTTGCCGCCCGCGAGGCGCGCTCCCGCTTGCGGCCAGTGTGCACAGTAGCGTCCGTTAACATGGGAGCGGAAGTGAAGCGGCAGCCGCCCGTCCGTCCGTGTTCATTCGCGTGCTGTGTGCCCTGGGCGTGGGAACAGCCGCACCGTTAGCCTAGCTTAGCGTCATTCACTGGAAGTAGGTGTGCCAGTGTAGCCTAGTTCCCAACAGTCACGAAATACACTCCAAATACAACTCCAAAACGTTCCTGTAAAACATGTTGTGACTTGTGTATTTGCCATGTGGAGAAAAAAATTATAATAATTCGATATTTTCGTTTTCTAAGCAGATATATACGCAGAACTATTTTTTGCCGAACCACTGCTGCCTGGGCGCAGTGATTTCATCACCTCAAACGCCTGTTTTTTTTTTAAACGCTAAGGGTACATGGCAAATAAGCGAATTTCCCAAAAAGGGGGGCGCTAATGCCTACCACCGTCTGAAGTTACATCACTTGTGAAACAATAAATCATCACACCACTCCAACTGGGGGAGTAAATATAGACAAAGTATATAAAACCCCTCCCTAGACTGTCGTTCCAGTAGATGACTAGGCTTGGTGCCACGTAGCCTACCCACCACGACATCATGGGTTTGAATCTGGCTCATGATCTTGCATGACTGACTGACAGACAGACAGACAGACAGACAGACAGACACCCACACACCCACCCACCGACAAAGAGGAGTGATTGACATAGATATGGTGGATGGACACACGGACACGCACACGCACACACACACACACACACACACACACACACACACACACACACACACACACACACACACACACACACACACACACACACACACACACACACACACACACACACACACACACACACACACACATACGTGTTTACAGGTACTCCCGAGGACCTTGAGATATCAATAAGGTTGCGAGGACCCCCCTTTCCGCTGTGATTTGGACCCTGAAAAAAATATATTTACCAATAGATGGCGCTCAACTGCTGGAAACTGACTTCAAAATAATTTAACACACATGTTTGTTTTTTGTGTTATGTTATGTCATGGGACAGACTCGTGAGGACTAGTGGTGTAAGCCAATCAGATACAGACGTGGGGCGGGACATGAGGGTCCTCAGAGAAGCGTATAAATAAGAATACACATGCCTGTCCTCAGAAAAGCATATACACCGGAACACACACGTCTATATAAATACATATAGTTTCTGCCTTCAGAAGGTGTTATAACATATCATTTCTGCCTCCAGAAGGTTTTATATGGTTTTATATGAAACATATAGGCCTAGTTTCTGTCTCCAGAAGGTTTTATAAGAAACATATAGTTTCTGCATTCAGAAGGTAAATATATCATTTCTGCATTCAGAAGGTTTTATAAGAAACATAGTTTCTGCCTTCAGGTTTGATATGAAACATAATAACTCGACATTTTTCTTACCCTCTTCCCACTCTAAAGGGCTACCTGTCGAGAATTTATAGGCAGCTATGCTCATTACAGTCCACCTCCTTAACCCTCATGTTGTGTTAGGAATTGGCACCACTGACCGGTTAGCGGGTCAATGTTGACCCGGGGTCTAACTCAGTCCTGACCACTAAAAAGAAAGGAGTATCACTCAATATAGTTAATACTACATCCTAACTAACATTATATGCATTCATAACCATATAATCCCATTGTAATTTGATTGTATTACAATCACATCATGTCCCTTATTTTTTAGATGAAAATGAGGTTGTTCAATCATAATATACTAAATGTGAAACCCATAGATAATGTTTTCTGACTATAATAGAACAATATTAGAATATAACTACTGAAAAAAAGTTTAGTATATTTATTATTTTATTTATTTATATTTAGTATTTTTATGGTATAGTTTACCTTGCCCGGTCAAGAATGACCCTAACACCACAGTCGTACCTTTTTTTCTGCAGATACCTTCAGAATTTTCAAAATGGTGACAGTTTTGCTGCGCTTATATAATATGTATAATATGTGTTGTGGAGGATATCATAAAGCCTTGTTCTAATCAAATCAACTACATGATAGTTATTACATATTATAACCTTGAAACGGGTCGCTGGAGACCCTACCACCACATAAGGGTTAAACATTATTTCTCTTCGGAGTTGTGGGATATTTTCAATGTTTTAGCTAATTTTGATTTAAATGGTATAATTCCCATTTTAAAATGTTTTACCATGGTATGTTTGGTATCTTTTTTTTCCAGCACAGCCTCACATATATGACCTGACAGTTTTCATACTGCATAATACTGTATATACTACTGTATACTGTACAACACAAAACACAAAATCGGATTGAGAAATGTGTTCTTTTTACTATGAACCAATGCAAACATATTCAATCAAGCATATAAAACAGTGGAAATGCCCCCTCAGGTAGCATATTTACATAAACAAAAGAGAAAAGGGCAGAATTCAATTCAAAAACAAGTATTTTCTTAATACACAGGTAATAAACCCAGACGAAATGTAGATTCTCAACTGGAAAATCTCACCATCATGCTTTTTTAGAAATAGTCAGTAAAAAAGTAAGTAAAAGTAAAAAAAAAATATAGCATCATTATGGAATGTAACTAAAGTAATGTGCAATAAAAATACTATAATATAATAATAGTAAAAGTAAAGAGGAATATTCAATATACATATATACACTATATAGACTACTGTAGACTACTGTACATCATATACATATGTGTGTGTGTGCGACATTGTACTGTGCTGTACTGTGTGCTCAACTGTGCCACAATTCGAAACAGTTTGCCAATGACGAGACAGAGGGCTACATCACAGCGCTTGCATTTCCAGGGAGTCAGGGTCCTTTTCCCCCCTTTGTGACACTGCTGGCAGATCCTGCGGCCATGTGTGGCTTTCTGTCTGACGTCCTCTGTAGGTGCTGCGATGGCAACAGGGATATGGTCTACCTTCCTGTCAAGAGGAGCTAGTGTGATGTCCACGCCACACAACTCACGCGCTATCTCGCACATGAAGTCCTTGTGAGTCATGTGTGCCTCCTGTTTTGCCTTACTGATTTCACAGTGGAGGATGTAGGCGTTGGTGCTCGCGATGTCCACAAAGTGGAAGAACATGGTCCGGTACCAGTGGGAAGTTCTGCGGTGTGTGGAGTAGTACTGGATCAGCTGGTCTGAAAGGTCAACTCCGCCCATGAATTTGTTGTAGTGAATCATGGTGGTGGGACTACGAAACATCTTGATCGTCCAGACCCCATGCACCTTCAAGATTCAAGAGATTCAAGAGTTTTATTCATCACATACATACAGTGAAATGCGGGTGGCCATGCCCGCTTCGATTGTGCAATAATACAAAATAATAAAATAGACATAATAAACAGGTATAAAAATACATAAAGCATATACCTTTACTCTCCTCTGGACCATGTCTGTAGGTTGAAGGACCCCTGGGTGGACGGTGGAGCACGCAGACACCTAGACAGAATAGAATAGAATAGAAATTAATCATCCACAGGGAAATTTTACACTACAAATCGCTCACAGTAGAGGGTACATGGTGTGTACAGTATATGTTGTGTACAGTGTGTACAGTATATGTTGTGTACAGTGTGTACAGTATATGGTGTGTACAGTGTGTACAGTATATGTTGTGTACAATGTGTACAGTATATGTTGTGTACAGTATATGTTTACAGTGTGTACAGTATATGTTGTGTACAGTATATGTTGTGTACAGTGTGTACAGTATATGTTGTGTACAGTCTGTACAGTATGTGTTGTGTACAGTATGTACAGTATATGTTGTGTACAGTGTGTACAGTATATGTTGTGTACAGTATATGTTGTTGTGTATAGTATGTGTTGTGTACAGTATATGTTATGTACAGTATGTGTTGTGTACAGTGTGTGTTGTGTACAGTGTGTACAGTATATGTTGTGTACAGTATGTGTTGTGTACAGTGTGTGTTGTGTACAGTGTGTACAGTATGGTGTGTACAGTGTGTGTTGTGTACAGTGTGTACAGTATATGGTGTGTACAGTATGTGTTGTGTACAGTGTGTACAGTATATGTTGTGTACAGTATATGTTGTGTACAGTATGTACATTATATGGTGTGTACAGTGTGTACAGTATATGATGTGTACAGTGTACAGTATATGGTGTGTACAGTGTGTACAGTATATGGTGTGTACAGTATATGGTGTGTACAGTGTGTACAGTATATGGTTTGTACAGTGTGTACAGTATATGTTGTGTACAGTGTGTACAGTATATGTTGTGTGTGTACAGTGTGTACAGTATATGTTGTGTACAGTATATGTTGTGTACAGTATATGTTGTGTACAGTATATGGTGTGTACAGTATATGGTGTGTACAGTGTACAGTATATGTTGTGTATATGCCCGCTTCGATTGTGCAATAATACAAAATAATAAAATAGACATAATAAACAGGTATAAAAATACATAAAGCATATACCTTTACTCTCCTCTGGACCATGTCTGTAGGTTGAAGGACCCCTGGGTGGACGGTGGAGCACGCAGACACCTAGACAGAATAGAAATTAATCATCCACAGGGAAATTTTACACTACAAATCGCTCACAGTAGAGGGTACATGGTGTGTACAGTATATGTTGTGTACAGTGTGTACAGTATATGGTGTGTACAGTGTGTACAGTATATGGTGTGTACAGTGTGTACAGTATATGTTGTGTACAGTGTGTACAGTATATGTTGTGTACAGTATATGTTTACAGTGTGTACAGTATATGTTGTGTACAGTATATGGTGTACAGTGTGTACAGTATATGTTGTGTACAGTATGTACAGTATGTGTTGTGTACAGTATGTACAGTATATGTTGTGTACAGTGTGTACAGTATATGTTGTGTACAGTATATGTTGTTGTGTATAGTATGTGTTGTGTACAGTATATGTTATGTACAGTATGTGTTGTGTACAGTGTGTGTTGTGTACAGTGTGTACAGTATATGTTGTGTACAGTATGTGTTGTGTACAGTGTGTGTTGTGTACAGTGTGTACAGTATGGTGTGTACAGTGTGTGTTGTGTACAGTGTGTACAGTATATGGTGTGTACAGTATGTGTTGTGTACAGTGTGTACAGTATATGTTGTGTACAGTATATGTTGTGTACAGTATGTACATTATATGGTGTGTACAGTGTGTACAGTATATGATGTGTACAGTGTACAGTATATGGTGTGTACAGTGTGTACAGTATATGGTGTGTACAGTATATGGTGTGTACAGTGTGTACAGTATATGGTTTGTACAGTGTGTACAGTATATGTTGTGTACAGTGTGTACAGTATATGTTGTGTGTGTACAGTGTGTACAGTATATGTTGTGTACAGTATATGTTGTGTACAGTATATGTTGTGTACAGTATATGGTGTACAGTATATGTTGTGTACAGTATATGGTGTGTACAGTATATGGTGTGTACAGTGTACAGTATATGTTGTGTATATGCCCGCTTCGATTGTGCAATAATACAAAATAATAAAATAGACATAATAAACAGGTATAAAAATACATAAAGCATATACCTTTACTCTCCTCTGGACCATGTCTGTAGGTTGAAGGACCCCTGGGTGGACGGTGGAGCACGCAGACACCTAGACAGAATAGAAATTAATCATCCACAGGGAAATTTTACACTACAAATCGCTCACAGTAGAGGGTACATGGTGTGTACAGTATATGTTGTGTACAGTGTGTACAGTATATGGTGTGTACAGTGTGTACAGTATATGGTGTGTACAGTGTGTACAGTATATGTTGTGTACAGTGTGTACAGTATATGTTGTGTACAGTATATGTTTACAGTGTGTACAGTATATGTTGTGTACAGTATATGGTGTACAGTGTGTACAGTATATGTTGTGTACAGTATGTACAGTATGTGTTGTGTACAGTATGTACAGTATATGTTGTGTACAGTGTGTACAGTATATGTTGTGTACAGTATATGTTGTTGTGTATAGTATGTGTTGTGTACAGTATATGTTGTGTACAGTATGTGTTGTGTACAGTGTGTGTTGTGTACAGTGTGTACAGTATATGTTGTGTACAGTATGTGTTGTGTACAGTGTGTGTTGTGTACAGTGTGTACAGTATATGGTGTGTACAGTATGTGTTGTGTACAGTATGTACAGTATATGTTGTGTACAGTATATGTTGTGTACAGTATGTACATTATATGGTGTGTACAGTATATGGTGTGTACAGTGTACAGTATATGTTGTGTACAGTATATGGTGTGTACAGTATATGGTGTGTACAGTGTGTACAGTATATGGTGTGTACAGTGTGTACAGTATATGGTGTGTACAGTGTGTACAGTATATGTTGTGTACAGTATATGTTGTGTACAGTGTGTACAGTATGTGTTGTGTACAGTATATGGTGTGTACAGTGTACAGTATATGGTGTGTACAGTGTACAGTATGTTGTGTACAGTATATGGTGTGTACAGTATATGGTGTGTACAGTGTACAGTATATGGTGTGTACAGTGTACAGTATATGATGTGTACAGTATATGGTGTGTACAGTGTACAGTATATGGTGTGTACAGTATATGGTGTGTACAGTATATGGTGTGTACAGTGTGTACAGTATATGGTGTGTACAGTGTACAGTATATGGTGTGTACAGTATATGGTGTGTACAGTATATGGTGTGTACAGTGTGTACAGTATATGGTGTACAGTGTACAGTATATGGTGTGTACAGTATATGGTGTGTACAGTATATGGTGTGTACAGTATATGTTGTGTACATTGTGTACAGTATATGTTGTGTACAGTGTGTACAGTATATGTTGTGTACAGTATATGTTGTGTACAGTGTGTACAGTATATGTTGTGTACAGTGTGTACAGTATATGTTGTGTACAGTATATGGTGTGTACAGTGTACAGTATATGGTGTGTACAGTATATGGTGTGTACAGTGTGTACAGTATATGGTGTGTACAGTGTGTACAGTATATGTTGTGTACAGTATATGGTGTGTACAGTATATGGTGTGTACAGTGTGTACAGTATATGGTGTGTACAGTGTGTACAGTATATGGTGTGTACAGTGTGTACAGTATATGTTGTGTACAGTGTGTACAGTATATGTTGTGTACAGTATATGTTTACAGTGTGTACAGTATATGTTGTGTACAGTATATGGTGTACAGTGTGTACAGTATATGTTGTGTACAGTATGTACAGTATGCGTTGTGTACAGTATGTACAGTATATGTTGTGTACAGTGTGTACAGTATATGTTGTGTACAGTATATGTTGTTGTGTATAGTATGTGTTGTGTACAGTATATGTTATGTACAGTATGTGTTGTGTACAGTGTGTGTTGTGTACAGTGTGTACAGTATATGTTGTGTACAGTATGTGTTGTGTACAGTGTGTGTTGTGTACAGTGTGTACAGTATGGTGTGTACAGTGTGTGTTGTGTACAGTGTGTACAGTATATGTTGTGTACAGTATATGTTGTGTACAGTATGTACATTATATGGTGTGTACAGTGTGTACAGTATATGATGTGTACAGTGTACAGTATATGGTGTGTACAGTGTGTACAGTATATGGTGTGTACAGTATATGGTGTGTACAGTGTGTACAGTATATGGTTTGTACAGTGTGTACAGTATATGTTGTGTACAGTGTGTACAGTATATGTTGTGTGTGTACAGTGTGTACAGTATATGTTGTGTACAGTATATGTTGTGTACAGTATATGTTGTGTACAGTATATGGTGTGTACAGTATATGGTGTGTACAGTGTACAGTATATGTTGTGTATATGCCCGCTTCGATTGTGCAATAATACAAAATAATAAAATAGACATAATAAACAGGTATAAAAATACATAAAGCATATACCTTTACTCTCCTCTGGACCATGTCTGTAGGTTGAAGGACCCCTGGGTGGACGGTGGAGCACGCAGACACCTAGACAGAATAGAAATTAATCATCCACAGGGAAATTTTACACTACAAATCGCTCACAGTAGAGGGTACATGGTGTGTACAGTATATGTTGTGTACAGTGTGTACAGTATATGGTGTGTACAGTGTGTACAGTATATGGTGTGTACAGTGTGTACAGTATATGTTGTGTACAGTGTGTACAGTATATGTTGTGTACAGTATATGTTTACAGTGTGTACAGTATATGTTGTGTACAGTATATGGTGTACAGTGTGTACAGTATATGTTGTGTACAGTATGTACAGTATGTGTTGTGTACAGTATGTACAGTATATGTTGTGTACAGTGTGTACAGTATATGTTGTGTACAGTATATGTTGTTGTGTATAGTATGTGTTGTGTACAGTATATGTTGTGTACAGTATGTGTTGTGTACAGTGTGTGTTGTGTACAGTGTGTACAGTATATGTTGTGTACAGTATGTGTTGTGTACAGTGTGTGTTGTGTACAGTGTGTACAGTATATGGTGTGTACAGTATGTGTTGTGTACAGTATGTACAGTATATGTTGTGTACAGTATATGTTGTGTACAGTATGTACATTATATGGTGTGTACAGTATATGGTGTGTACAGTGTACAGTATATGGTGTGTACAGTGTGTACAGTATATGTTGTGTACAGTATATGGTGTGTACAGTATATGGTGTGTACAGTGTGTACAGTATATGGTGTGTACAGTGTGTACAGTATATGGTGTGTACAGTGTGTACAGTATATGTTGTGTACAGTATATGTTGTGTACAGTGTGTACAGTATGTGTTGTGTACAGTATATGGTGTGTACAGTGTACAGTATATGGTGTGTACAGTGTACAGTATGTTGTGTACAGTATATGGTGTGTACAGTATATGGTGTGTACAGTGTACAGTATATGGTGTGTACAGTGTACAGTATATGGTGTGTACAGTATATGGTGTGTACAGTGTACAGTATATGGTGTGTACAGTATATGGTGTGTACAGTATATGGTGTGTACAGTGTGTACAGTATATGGTGTGTACAGTGTACAGTATATGGTGTGTACAGTATATGGTGTGTACAGTATATGGTGTGTACAGTGTGTACAGTATATGGTGTACAGTGTACAGTATATGGTGTGTACAGTATATGGTGTGTACAGTATATGGTGTGTACAGTATATGTTGTGTACATTGTGTACAGTATATGTTGTGTACAGTGTGTACAGTATATGTTGTGTACAGTATATGTTGTGTACAGTGTGTACAGTATATGTTGTGTACAGTGTGTACAGTATATGTTGTGTACAGTATATGGTGTGTACAGTGTACAGTATATGGTGTGTACAGTATATGGTGTGTACAGTGTGTACAGTATATGGTGTGTACAGTGTGTACAGTATATGTTGTGTACAGTATATGGTGTGTACAGTATATGGTGTGTACAGTGTGTACAGTATATGGTGTGTACAGTGTGTACAGTATATGGTGTGTACAGTGTGTAGAGTATATGGTGTGTACAGTATATGGTGTGTACAGTGTACAGTATATGGTGTGTACAGTGTACAGTATATGGTGTGTACAGTGTACAGTATATGGTGTGTACAGTGTGTACAGTATATGTTGTGTACAGTATATGGTGTGTACAGTATGTACAGTATATGGTGTGTACAGTGTGTACAGTATATGTTGTGTACAGTATGTAGAGTATATGGTGTGTACAGTGTGTACAGTATATGTTGTGTACAGTATATGTTGTGTACAGTGTACAGTATATGGTGTGTACAGTATATGGTGTGCACAGTATGTATAGTATATGGTGTGTACAGATAGCTGAAGCAGATAGCTGAAGCAGATAGGCTCTCTGAAGCAGATAGCTGAAGCAGATAGGCTATCTGAAGCAGATAGCTGAAGCAGATAGGCTCTCTGAAGCAGATAGCTGAAGCAGATAGCTGAAGCAGATAGCTGAAGCAGATAGGCTCTCTGAAGCAGATAGCTGAAGCAGATAGCTGAAGCAGATAGGCTCTCTGAAGCAGTTGCTGAAGCAGATGGGCTCTCTGAAGCAGATAGCTGAAGCAGTTGGGCTCTCTGAAGCAGATAGCTGAAGCAGATGGGCTCTCTGAAGCAGATAGCTGAAGCAGATAGCTGAAGCAGATAGGCTCTCTGAAGCAGATAGCTGAAGCAGATAGCTGAAGCAGATAGGCTCTCTGAAGCAGATAGCTGAAGCAGATAGCTGAAGCAGATAGGCTCTCTGAAGCAGATAGCTGAAGCAGATAGGCTCTCTGAAGCAGATAGCTGAAGCAGATAGGCTCTCTGAAGTGTACAGTATATGGTGTGCACAGTATGTATAGTATATGGTGTGTACAGATAGCTGAAGCAGATAGCTGAAGCAGATAGCTGAAGCAGTTAGCCTCTCTGAAGCAGATAGCTGAAGCAGATAGGCTCTCTGAAGCAGATAGGCTCTCTGAAGCAGATAGCTGAAGCAGATAGGCTCTCTGAAGCAGATAGCTGAAGCAGATAGGCTCTCTGAAGCAGATAGCTGAAGCAGATAGCTGAAGCAGATAGGCTCTCTGAAGCAGTTGCTGAAGCAGATGGGCTCTCTGAAGCAGATAGCTGAAGCAGTTGGGCTCTCTGAAGCAGATAGCTGAAGCAGATGGGCTCTCTGAAGCAGATAGCTGAAGCAGATAGCTGAAGCAGATAGCTGAAGCAGATAGGCTCTCTGAAGCAGATAGCTGAAGCAGATAGCTGAAGCAGATAGGCTCTCTGAAGCAGATAGCTGAAGCAGATAGCTGAAGCAGATAGGCTCTCTGAAGCAGATAGCTGAAGCAGATAGGCTCTCTGAAGCAGATAGCTGAAGCAGATAGGCTCTCTGAAGTGTACAGTATATGGTGTGCACAGTATGTATAGTATATGGTGTGTACAGATAGCTGAAGCAGATAGCTGAAGCAGATAGCTGAAGCAGTTAGCCTCTCTGAAGCAGATAGCTGAAGCAGATAGGCTCTCTGAAGCAGATAGGCTCTCTGAAGCAGATAGCTGAAGCAGATAGGCTCTCTGAAGCAGATAGCTGAAGCAGATAGGCTCTCTGAAGCAGATAGCTGAAGCAGATAGGCTCTCTGAAGCAGATAGCTGAAGCAGATAGGCTCTCTGAAGCAGATAGCTGAAGCAGATAGGCTCTCTGAAGCAGATAGCTGAAGCAGATAGGCTCTCTGAAGCAGATAGCTGAAGCAGATAGCTGAAGCAGATAGGCTCTCTGAAGCAGATAGCTGAAGCAGATAGCTGAAGCAGATAGGCTCTCTGAAGCAGTTGCTGAAGCAGATGGGCTCTCTGAAGCAGATAGCTGAAGCAGTTGGGCTCTCTGAAGCAGATAGCTGAAGCAGATGGGCTCTCTGAAGCAGATAGCTGAAGCAGATAGCTGAAGCAGATAGCTGAAGCAGATAGGCTCTCTGAAGCAGATAGCTGAAGCAGATAGCTGAAGCAGATAGGCTCTCTGAAGCAGATAGCTGAAGCAGATAGCTGAAGCAGATAGGCTCTCTGAAGCAGATAGCTGAAGCAGATAGGCTCTCTGAAGCAGATAGCTGAAGCAGATAGGCTCTCTGAAGTGTACAGTATATGGTGTGCACAGTATGTATAGTATATGGTGTGTACAGATAGCTGAAGCAGATAGCTGAAGCAGATAGCTGAAGCAGTTAGCCTCTCTGAAGCAGATAGCTGAAGCAGATAGGCTCTCTGAAGCAGATAGGCTCTCTGAAGCAGATAGCTGAAGCAGATAGGCTCTCTGAAGCAGATAGCTGAAGCAGATAGGCTCTCTGAAGCAGATAGCTGAAGCAGATAGGCTCTCTGAAGCAGATAGCTGAAGCAGATAGGCTCTCTGAAGCAGATAGCTGAAGCAGATAGGCTCTCTGAAGCAGATAGCTGAAGCAGATAGGCTCTCTGAAGCAGATAGCTGAAGCAGATAGCTGAAGCAGATAGGCTCTCTGAAGCAGATAGCTGAAGCAGATAGCTGAAGCAGATAGGCTCTCTGAAGCAGATAGCTGAAGCAGATAGGCTCTCTGAAGCAGATAGCTGAAGCAGATGGGCTCTCTGAAGCAGATAGCTGAAGCAGTTGGGCTCTCTGAAGCAGATAGCTGAAGCAGATAGGCTCTCTGAAGCAGATAGCTGAAGCAGATAGGCTCTCTGAAGCAGATAGGCTCTCTGAAGCAGATAGCTGAAGCAGATAGCTGAAGCAGATGGGCTCTCTGAAGCAGATAGCTGAAGCAGATGGGCTCTCTGAAGCAGATATCTGGGTATTTCTTAAGTAAAGTAACTGTGTACTTGTTCCACCACTGATATAGAATCAGATTTCGCAGTGACTCACCAGTTCTCTGGGCTCCAGTGGGTGTTCTGGGGACTGCGGTGGATCACCTCCCCGTGGATCAGAACCACTGCACCTGGAGAGAGAGAGAAATGGATGGATGGATTAGTTGTATGACCGATTGCATGTGTAGTGTATTTGCCCATCATTGTCCAGGTTTGGTTGTCGAGTAACAATTTTTTTTAGATTGAATTTAAAAGATGGAAATGATGTACAATCTCGTATGGTCAGTGGTAGATCATTCCAGATTAAACATCCCTGGACTGAGAGGGTGTTTTTAGCAAAGGCGGTTTGCCGGCCGGGCACTTCGCAATCCCCTCTAGTGCTGAATCCTCTATCGGGCTTCCTTTCTATGAATTCCCTCAGAGGGGGCGGGCACAGACCATGTAGGGTCTTGTAAATAACAATAGCATGTTTAAAAAAATTAAATTGGCAAAACTAAAAAAAATGGTACCTCTGAAGAATCTGACAGTGGTGATATGAGTGAGGTTTCTTATGGAATACTTTAAAGGGGAGATGAAGCGTTAAACAATATGAGCCTAGTTTGTTTGTTGTGTACCTTGGGTAAGACATGGTCCTATAATCAAATGTGAAATCCTGCTTATTTGTCTGAAAACTCAAATGTAATTTCCCCGTTTTTGCCATGGGGGCCGCCATTTTAGATATAGCTGGATGGTGACGTCACGGTAATGGTTTGGGCTGGGTCCGGTTTAGAGTGCCGGTTAGATAGCTACGTAAATATGGAGTGTCGTGAAAGTCAGTCAGTAAATTGTCAACCAAATGTAACGTTACCTACAGAAAAAAAATATATTATATAATTATACTATTGTATTATCTGCGAGACATCCAGTCTGAGTCAGAGCGATAGTTCAACTTGACTAACAGGGTGAAGTAGGTAGGTATCAGTTTCCTTTTTTTCCTCCCTCAATAATGTTATTTATGTACGTTATCATTATGTAAACTAGGGATGCACGATAATTATCGGGCCGATATCAGCAATTATGACATCATCCCGATAACGGTGATAGCTCCGATAATATAATATATTTTTTGGTAAAAAAAAATGCGGTGCGGGTGAATTGGGATGAAGGGCGTTTGTTTTTACTGTAGGCTCCTCCCGTTTTGCCAGTACTGTGGTACGACTGATAGCGTGTGGTTTAGGAAGAGGGCGTTTTACACAAATCCAGCACTCCCATTCTTGGCTGTGACGTAGCCACGTAAGTTTCAGAAGCAGCCCGGATGTAAACAAAGATGGCGTCAGTAGTGTGGGAATAGTTTTAGAGGAAAAAAGTTCACTTGCTATTTGTAACAAATGCAATGCAGAAGTTCCATGAGGAGGGAAACGGGCAACAACTTATAATACATCCAACCTAACAAGTCACCTGCAACATCACCACCGCTACGATGGTGTGTTAAAAGCCTACGACGACACGCAAATCTAGCCCCTTTCATGACTGTGATGCAACCCTTGGTTGAATACGCAGTCACTTATTGCTCTGTAGTAGCCAGGTTAATTTGCACCACCAAGCACTGCTTAAAAGCTAGCGGCTTGAGCCCTTGGGTCATTTCTGTCAAACTTCTTTAATTTAGCAAACGCCTCGTCAATAGGTACAATCGCTGCGGGTTCCTTTGTAGCTGGCTTTGGATTCACAGCAGCTTTACGGTGGTGATGTTGCAGGTGACTTGTTAGGTTGGATGTATTATAAGTTATTGACGGATTGTGAATTTTCTGATTCAAATTATATTTATTTGGAAAAACTGTTGTCTTGGCTTTTTTTTGTTCATAACGCTCATGTCATGATAAATCTGGTTAGGTCAAAACTACAGGAATATACATTTAAAAAAAATATTATAATACAATAAATATCGGTTATCGGTATCGGCCTTGAGGAGCAGAAAGTTATCGGTATCGGGGTCAAAAAATCAATATCGTGCACCCCTAATGTAAACAAATGCACATATGGATTGTTTGCTGCAACGTTTCTGAATGAATTGAAGCATTAATAAATAAGCAGATAATTAAATTAGATGTCCATAACATTTGTGTTTTTAATTAGCATAGCCTAAATAAATATGAATTCAAGAAGTTAAATACTGAATTAATGACACATTTATTAACAGGCTGAAAGTTAAAACGAAAAAAAAAAAAATTAGCCTATTTAATAGGCTAAACACTGCATAAAATATAGGCCAAGCGGTGGTAAAAGGCAACTTTTTCTTTTAGGCTATAGCCTTTTAAAACAGGCTAAACTTCGTTTTGGCTTCTTGAGTTCACATTTCTTTGGTTTGCAGTGGTGCATCTGCCGGCCAATGTTCCGAGACATATTACATTTTATTTGTTAGGCTATTTGAATACACCAGCCCTAAATGGTGGATTCAAATAGCCTAACAATTATACAAATATATAAATATGTCTCAGAACATTGGCGGGGACACTGGACAGCCAGCTGAAGCGCGCCGTGGGCCATACATCCCAAACGTTGTAATCCTGCGTCTTGACCACGTTTCGGGCATTGGAGTATGACATGAATATTTTCTTTCGGAATATGCCACATCTGGAACATATTCTCGAATGCTGTTGCCATGCCAGCACTGCAGCAGTATGGGCAGGGATTAAAGCAAAAAACTAAATCACCTGACTGAACTTTTTTTCAGGCCAAGTCATATTCTTATTTTAACCTCCACTGAATTTTTTTTTAATAGCGTTAGCGTTTTAAGGGAGCCTACTTGTTTCGGTTTCGTGGATAATCCAATGTACAGTTACCCCCCCCCCCCTCCCACCCAACCACCTCCAATGTACAGCCCCCCCCCCCCCCCTCCTCCAATGTACAGTTTCTTCGTCAAATGTATATACTCTTTTTTTAGACTCTTATTGTATCACAAACAATACTGTATTTGTAAATCTGGTATGTCATAAATGTATAGATGTAGCAGTATTGTCTATCTGTATGTCATGTATGTCATATGTTATGATGAATTGAAAATGGGGGACTCTCTGAAGCTTTCTGCTTTGCCTGCCCCGCTAAGCCAATGCGAAGGACGAGGGGGGCTGTGCTTCCTGTTCTGCCCCCTTGCAAATGGGTGTAGCATTCCCTGAGGGGGAGGAGCTGCGCATTATATGGCTTTTTTTGCTTACCTTGCTTCCTCTAGAACTTTGCGAACTCCAAAAGCGGTACTGCTGGTTCTGGTGAGGGGAGGTACTCACTGTACACTGTTCAAGATGGACATGCAGCTGTAAAATAAGAAAAGAGAAAGTTAGTGAGAAAAACATTAAAGAGGAACTACATGCAATTTCACAATTTATTCCTTCAGTTATACCTCTGTACAATTGAACATACAAGTACAAAAATATTAGTGAACATGAAAAAAAACTCCAACTCTCACTGAAGCTGCTCAATAGACAATGAATTTTGAAATATGTTATAGGTGACACTGAGCACCCAGGTGAATGTTCTGAGTTCGTAGGTACATGTTCTACTATAGAATAAAGATAATTTGGATATAAAAAAAAGTAAACAAAAGTTCTGTGGGTCCAGACTTTATACTTGATGACATCACAGGTTTGATTCTTACTTCTCAATTTTCTGGTTTGGGAGAGAAACCCAAATGAATGAATTGAAAATGGGGGACCCTGATGTAAACAAGACGAACGTCTTTCTCTGGTCTGCATCCCCTTAACAATTGTGTGTATTGAGCTGTACTGTATTGTACCCATTCTGCAATCTGTTAATAACAATCAATCAATCAATCAATCAATATTTAACAGATTGCAGAATGGGTACAATACAGTACGGCTCAATACACACAATTGTAGCGCTTCCTGCCGGGGGGTCTTGGACTGGCTGCTCGACCACCTCCCTGACCAGGCCGAAGTCAGTGACCAGGGCATCCCGGCCTTGCGACGTCACCCTGATCAGACAGTTCTGGAAGGTAGAGAATAAAATGGACAATAGTTGTTAATATTATTGTCAGCGATGATGAACAGGAAGTTTCAAGTTCAAGTTTCTTTATTAGTTGTCATACAAGAATACAGAATACTTTTATATGAAATGCTTTCCCTATTGTTAACATGTAGGAACAATTAGATCTGAAATTAGTTTAAAAACGGTTGCACTGTGGGGACAATTTAAAAGTACAGTAGATTACAGTAGATTTCATTATCTGTTCTTATGCATGCATTTGAAAGATAATATATGTATATATTATATATATGTCCCACACAACCCCACCCAACCTCCTCCTATGCACAGTTTTTAACGTCAAATGTATATACTCCCTTTTCTGGACTCTTTTTGTATCACAAACAGTACTGTATTTGCAAATCTGGTATGTCATAAATGTATAGATGTAGCAGGACTGTCTATCTGTATGTCATATATGTCCTGATGAATTGAAAATGGGGGACCCTGATGTAAACAAGACGAAAGTCTTTCTCTGGTCTGCATCCCCTTAACAATTGTGTGTATTGAGCTGTACTGTATTACATCAATCAATCAAAACAAACACATTGCTGTGACTTGTTTTTAACATGGAAATTAGCTTACAGTCTTCTCCAGAAAAAGACAAGAAGATAGATACCAGTTTCCTCTCTGTGCGTTCAGTAGAAAGCTATCTGGCTGCACGTTAGCCTTAGCTTAGCACAATGAATGGAAGCGGACATGACCGGTTAGCCTAGGCATTGTCCAACTAACACCGCTCCCGAAGGCTAACTGGTCATGTTCGCTTCCATTCATTGTGCTAAGCTAAGGCTAACATGCAGCCAGATAGCTTTCTACTGAACGCACAGAGAGGAAACTGGTATCTATCTTCTTGTCTCTCTCTGGAGAAGACGATAATAAGCTAATATCCCAAAATGTTGGCGTTCTTTTAACTTGGCTAGTAAATCTGCAGTCTGCGAAACACGTTGCTAGTAATTTAGCTGTGTTATATTAGCCTGGTAGCTACAGGCTAACGTCACGGTGACAATCCTTTTAGCAAACACATGAAACACTATAGCTAGTGTTAATCTACTATAAACTAAACTGAAATTACACCGTTTATATCCAAATGACACAAGCTGTATGCAAGATAAGACTTACATTTCAAATTGGAGCGTGGGTTTATCATCAGATTAATAGAACCTAATCCTCCAACATGCCGCCGACTGTGAAAGGGTTAATTCGGATTTTAGAGGAGTCGAGAGTCGAGACACAAACGCCACAAACTACCCCTCCCCCACACTGCAACTAATGATAATGTTTTCAACCTGTGGGGGAGGGGTGCATGCAGCAGTAGGCTACACAATTTTGAGCTGAGCTGAGTCTTTGAGAGTGGCAGTAGATTGATTGATTGATTGAAAATTTTATTAAGGTGATACTTGGATAGATATCACTTAAACGTTCCCAGCTTGTTATGTACATATAAACTAAGAAAAAATTTATTACAAGTTTTCTGAATTTGATGTTTATATATGCAAATGAGGCACTTCCCACATTAAATATGCACATATCATCCAATCCAATCCACTTTATTTATAAAGCACATTTAAAAACAACAAAGTTGACCAAAGTGCTGTACAAGTCCACAACATAAGATAAAACATAAAACATAAAACATTTTAATAAAAGCACACAATAAAAACAGTACAATGTGTCACATAAAAAGGCAGGTCTCTCAAAAACTGTTTAAAACACCGAAAGCCAGAGCAAATAGATGTGTCTTGAAGCGTGATTTGAACACCTGCAGAGTGGGGGCCTGCCTAACATGCAGTGGCAGCTCATTCCAGAGCGTTGGGGCTGCCACAGCAAAAGTACGGCCCCCCCATAGCTTCAGCCTGGACTTTGGAACGGCCTAGAGGAGCTGGTCAGAGGACCTGAGGGACCTTGGAGGAACATAAGGTTCCAGCAGGTCCGAGAGGTACCCCGGTGCCAAGCTGTCCAAACATGTTCCTCTGTCTCCTCCGTGTATAAACATGTTAGCTACAGCCAAAGGTCACACTTGTCTCCCAGTCACACAAGTCTCCCAGTCACACAAGTCTCCAAGTCACACAAGTCACACAAGTCTCCCAGTCACACAAGTCTCCCGAGTCTCCCAGTCACACAAGTCTCCCAGTCACACAAGTCTCCAAGTCATACAAGTCACACGAGTCTCCCAGTCACACAAGTCTCCAAGTCACACAAGTCTCCAAGTCATACAAGTCACACGAGTCTCCCAGTCACACAAGTCTCCAAGTCACACGAGTCTCCCAGTCACACAAGTCTCCCGAGTCTCCCAGTCACACAAGTCTCCCAGTCACACAAGTCTCCAAGTCATACAAGTCACACGAGTCTCCCAGTCACACAAGTCTCCAAGTCACACAAGTCTCCAAGTCATACAAGTCACACGAGTCTCCCAGTCACACAAGTCTCCAAGTCACACAAGTCACACAAGTCTCCCAGTCACACAAGTCTCCAAGTCACACAAGTCACACGAGTCTCCCAGTCACACAAGTCTCCCAGTCACACAAGTCTCCCAGTCACACAAGTCTCCAAGTCACACAAATCTTCCAGTCACACAAGTCTCCCAGTCACACAAGTCGCCCAGTCACACAAGTCTCCCGAGTCTCCCAGTCACACAAGTCTCCAAGTCACACAAGTCTCCCAGTCACACAAGTCTCCCAGTCACACAAGTCTCCAAGTCACACAAGTCACATGAGTCTCCCAGTCACACAAGTCTCCAAGTCACACAAGTCTCCCAGTCACACAAGTCTCCAAGTCATACAAGTCACACGAGTCTCCCAGTCACACAAGTCTCCAAGTCACACGAGTCTCCCAGTCACAAGTATCCTAGTCACACGAGTCTCCCAGTCACACAAGTCTCCCGAGTCTCCCAGTCACACAAGTCTCCAAGTCACATGAGTCTCTCAGTCACACAAGTGTCCAAGTCACACAAGTCTCCCAGTCACACAAGTCTCCCAGTCACACAAGTCTCCAAGTCACACAAGTCACACAAGTCTCCCAGTCACACAAGTCTCCAAGTCACACAAGTCACACGAGTCTCCCAGTCACACGAGTCTCCCAGTCACACAAGTCTCCCAGTCACACAAGTCTCCAAGTCACACAAGTCTCCCAGTCACACAAGTCGCTATAGTCTACATTACAGCGCTAGCCAGGGCTAACTCATGTTGTTAGTGGTAGCCTGTAGGAGCTCTATAGTATACATTACAGCGCTAGCCAGGGCTAACTCATGTTGTTAGTGGTAGCCTGTAGGAGCTATATAGAGTCTACATTACAGCACTAGCCAGGGCTAACTCATGTTGTTAGTGTTAGCCTGTAGGAGCTATATAGTCTACATTACGGCGCTAGCCAGGGCTAACTCATGTTGTTAGTGTTAGCCTGTAGGAGCTATATAGTCTACATTACAGCACTAGCCAGGGCTAACTCATGTTGTTAGTGGTAGCCTGTAGGACCTATAGAGTCTACTGCACCACAACATCGACAAAGCAACGGTGTTGCAAACACTCTGCCTTTATGCTTCTGCAACATCGACGCACAGCCTAATGTAACATTGTACCCGGTATGTAGCTAGGTTCCCTAGATAGATGACACTTCCCTTCTCAACCAACCCATTGATAACAAGCAGAAGTTGCTGTAGCATGTAGAGGCCTTTAGGCCTTCCCTGCTTTAAAACCTGGTGCGGGCATTTACCTTACCCAGTACCCAGTTTCCTGATGAATTGAAAATGGGGGACCCTGATGTAAACAAGACGAAAGTCTTTCTCTTTACATTACAGCGCTAGCCAGGGTTAACTCATGTTGTTAGTGGTAGCCTGTAGGAGCTATAGTCTACATGGCGGCGCTAGCCAGGGCTAACTCATGTTGTTAGTGGTAGCCTGTAGGAGCTATAGTCTACATTACATGCTAGCCAGGGCTAACTCATGTTGTTAGTGGTAGCCAGTAGGAGCTCTATAGTCTACATGGCGGCGCTAGCCAGGGCTAACTCATGTTGTTAGTGGTAGCCTGTAGGAGCTCTATAGTATACATTACAGCGCTAGCCAGGGCTAACTCATGTTGTTAGTGGTAGCCTGTAGGAGCTATATAGAGTCTACATTACAGCACTAGCCAGGGCTAACTCATGTTGTTAGTGTTAGCCTGTAGGAGCTATATAGTCTACATTACGGCGCTAGCCAGGGCTAACTCATGTTGTTAGTGTTAGCCTGTAGGAGCTATATAGTCTACATTACAGCACTAGCCAGGGCTAACTCATGTTGTTAGTGGTAGCCTGTAGGACCTATAGAGTCTACTGCACCACAACATCGACAAAGCAACGGTGTTGCAAACACTCTGCCTTTATGCTTCTGCAACATCGACGCACAGCCTAATGTAACATTGTACCCGGTATGTAGCTAGGTTCCCTAGATAGATGACACTTCCCTTCTCAACCAACCCATTGATAACAAGCAGAAGTTGCTGTAGCATGTAGAGGCCTTTAGGCCTTCCCTGCTTTAAAACCTGGTGCGGGCATTTACCTTACCCAGTACCCAGTTTCCTGATGAATTGAAAATGGGGGACCCTGATGTAAACAAGACGAAAGTCTTTCTCTGGTCTGCATCCCCTTAACAATTGTGTGTATTGAGCTGTACTGTATTGTACCCATTCTGCAATCTGTTAATAAAGTTTTCAATCAATCAATCAATCAATCAATCAATCAATCAATCAATCAATCAATCAATCAATCAATCAAACCTGTAAGGCCTCCCCCCCCCATCATTTATGTACAATAAAAATAGCAATGGTCCTAAAACATGTTATGTTTTGATGAATTGAAATGGGGGACCCTGATGTAAACAAGACGAAAGTCTTTCTCTGGTCTGCATCCCCTTAACAATTGTGTGTATTGAGCTGTACTGTATTGTACCCATTCTGCAATCTGTTAATAAAATGTTCAATCAATCAACCAAACTCCCCCCTCCCCCATGCTGCTATGATGCCTGAATTTCCTCAAGGGGATCAATAAAGGAATATCTTATCTTATAATTATCTAAATTAATAACAAACTGTTAATTATGACTATTGTAAACAATAGTCTTTCTCTGGTCTGCATCCCCTTAACAATTGTGTGTATTGAGCTGTACTGTATTGTACCCATTCTGCAATCTGTTAATAAAATGTTCAATCAATCATCCAAACTCCCCCCTCCCCCATGCTGCTATGATGCCTGAATTTCCTCAAGGGGATCAATAAAGGAATATCTTATCTTATAATTATCTAAATGAATAACAAACTGTTAATTATGACTATTGTAAACAAGACAAATGTCTTTCTCTGGTCTGCATCCCATTAAAAATTGTGTGTATTGAGCCGTACTGTATTGTACCCATTCTGCAATCTGTTAATAAAGTTTTCATTAATTCATTCTCCTTTTGGATTGCCCAGCTGCTGCTAGCCTGCTAGCTAGCGTTTTAGCTTGCTAGCCTGCTAGCTAGCATTCATTCTCCTTTACGATTTTGATTATGATGTTCAGCCAAACATTACTTTGCATAATCTATGCAATAGTGTCATTGCATAAAATAGCAGTGCTATAGGCGCCCTCGTTGTATAATAGTATAATTATTATATGCTAGTACTGTACTACACTACCCAGAATGCACGTTAGGTCATGAGCAGCCAATAAAAAAATCCCCTCTCAGACCACGTGAGGTCACTTTTAGCTTGCTAGCCTGCTAGCTAGCGTTTTAGCTCATAGTCATAGATATCTATAGCCTGCTAGCTAGCGTTCATTCTCCTTTACGATTTTGATTATGATGTTCAGCCAAACATTAATTTGCATAATCTATGCAATAGTGTCATTGCATAAGATAGCAGTGCTATAGGCGCCCTCGTTGTATAATAGTAGAATTATTATATGATAGTATTGTACTACACTACCCAGAATGCACGTTAGGTCATGAGCAGCCAATAAAAAAATCCCCTCTCAGACCACGTGAGGTCACGTAGCTAGCAGATGAGTGACAGGTCACGAGCAGCCAATCAAAACAATCCCCTCTCAGACCAACCAATCAAAAATAGTCTCCAAAGGTCCTCACACACATCTGCGCCAAACGCATATTTCCCCCTGCAGTACTCGAGTGTGTCCTGTAGGAATGCTGTAGAGTCGGGTGAAATCAACAATTATACCAGTGTGAGGACCTAGTCTAAAAAATGTATATTAGGGACTTAAAGATCATTTTAAAGTCATCTAAAGTATATTATTTCTGGGGACCAGGAAAAAGTCCTCGCAAGTGGATTTGACCTCACAATGAAGGTTGGCGGAGCATAGTATGTCCTCGCAAGTACCTATAGACATGCACACACACACACACACACACACACACACACACACACACACACACACACACACACACACACACACACACACACACACACACACACACACACACACACACACACACACACACACACACACACACACACACACACACACACACACACACACACACACACACACACACACACACACACACACACACACACACACACACACACACACACACACACACACACACACACACACACACACACACACACACACACACACACACACACACACACACACACACACACACACACACACACACACACACACTTGTGGCCAGGTCTCCTTTGGAAGAGAGCTTTTGAATCTCTTAAAACCGGATGAACCTCTTACCTAATAAAATATGACCAGTCAAGCTAGCTAGGCCTGACCGGGGAACAACGACGGGGAGTCAGTTAGGGACATTCGCTATTGTAGGCCACCACTCCACGTATGGCAAGAAAGGCTAAGTAATAATTTCCACGTGTGTGCTATGTAATGAATAAATAATATTTTATTTAGCTCGCTATGGCTCAGCTCTCTCGGCTCCCTCTGTCTCCTTTCCTCCACCCGTTTGTCCTTCCTCCCTCCCTCCTTTCCCTCCCTCCTTCAAGTGTATCGCTTTTACTTCTCCTTCGCTCCCCTCTCTCGTTCCTCACGGAAGAAAGTCGGAAAGATAGAGAGAGAGATAGTTGCGAAATTGAAGGTAAGCTCGACGAGGAAGGCAGGGAAACTATAGAGTAAAGACGGATAAGGTGTCGAGTCGGGACACAATAGCTGTTGGGCGGGTTTACACAGATGTAGAAATAAGGCCTCCGAAGATGGAGAACGTTTCACCCCCGCGTGAAGATACACTGGCACTGTGAAGATTGATACGGTGCGTTGCGCTCGCGGTTCCTTTGCATAGTGTACCTGCTCGCACACTTCCGGCGAAGCGCAGCCATCAATCTCCTTAGCATGCAGACCGACGCTATCACCAGATCACATCAGACGACGGTCCTGAGAGGACCCCTCCCCCACCGCCACCCCGTCCCCTCCCCCCCTCGCCTCTTGCGCAGGAGATACTGTCACGTATCTTGTGAGGTAAGACACAGGAGTTGACAAAGACAAATGAACACAGCGGGGGGAGGAGAGGCTTGCACCGCGTGTACGACAAGATTGTGTATCGTTAGCAAAGTTAAACAACTTCTACAAGAAAAAACTTCAGAGTGAGCGCTCGCTCGCTGGCTCGCTTGCGCACGGGCAGCGGAAAAACACGCGGGCGGGACATCACCGCGGGATAGGATGAGAGAGAGGGGGGGGGGGGGGAGTGATGCAATCCCTGCGGGACGTGCGTGCGCGCTAACGGGGTGACGCTCTCTCCCACGACACATCCGGCAAACACACACCCCCACCCACCGCCCTTCTTTAATCCGGGCAAAACAACAGGCACCGCCGAATGAAATATTCATAGCAAGACATGAAGCAGGAAGGAGCTGAAAGAACGTGTGTACCTTTCTGAGCGCCGCTCTCACCACTGGGGCCCTGGGAGCCGGGAAGGTGTTCGGGGTTGGCTGTTAGCACCGGCGGTGGGCTCCTGAGGGGGGAGAGAGAGAGAGAGAGAGAGAGAGAGAGAGAGAGAGAGAGAGAGAGAGAGAGAGAGAGAGAGAGAGAGAGAGAGAGAGAGAGAGAGAGGAGAGAGAGAAAAGAAAGGAGAGAAGGAGAGAGAGAGAAAAGAAAGGAGAGAAAGAGAAAAGAAAGGAGAGAGAAAGAAAGGAGAGAGAGAAAAAGAGAGAGAAAAAGAGAGAAAGAGAGCTGTGGATTAGAACCACCACAACCACATGAGAGAACAGCTAGTGTGGTGTACAACATGTAAAGCCCTTTGAAATGCAGCACCGTGGAAGTCAGGAAGTTATAGTCTCGCAATTTTAAAAGTACAGAAATGTACGCAGGGGTTGTAGAACGGCGCGGCGTATCAGCGCCGTTCCCCTCACAGCGAGAAAATCAAACCCCGGCAGAGTTGGCATGATCCTCTCCCCCGTGTTTGCGTGGGTTTCCCCTCCGGTACGCCGTCAAAAGACAAGCGCGCTAGGTGGTACACACTCCTAGGTACACACTCCCGCTGTCGCCCTTGACCGAGGTACCGGCGTCACAACTGCAGTCGGTCCCCGGGCACCGCATTGTGTGGTCGGTCGCCCCGCTTGTTCCTAAATAGTTAGGACGGGTGAAACGCAGAGGACAAATGTCCCCAAGGGGATGAATGAGAGATCATACGTTACATTATCATTAGCGGGACGCAGAATTAAACTAGGTAGGCTTGTGTCCTTAGTGTCGTGTTAAAAGTATCAGATGCATTATGTATTGTGGTGGAAATAAACGTGCTTGGTCCATAGTTGTTGTCATAAGTTTATTAGGTCAATAGGATAATTGGCTTGGGGGGGGGGGGGGGGGGGGGAATCACCAGAGGCCTCACGATACGATATTATCACGATACTTAAGTCACGATACGATATTATTATTGCGATTTATTACCTTTTTTCAACTGCAAAGTAAAACTTTGTCAACATGTTTTATCTAATAAAATAAAGTTTTCAGTCTGTTCATCTCACTTCAATAATTTTTATTGCAGCAAATGGGATTTTCTCAAGCAGACAGATGTCAACACTGTAATCTGTGTTGCATGTACCTGACAAACTGAACTGTTTGTATTACAGTCATTGTTGTGAAGGATCAGATTAAACCGAATATATATATTTATTTATTTATGGATATATATTGAATAGTATTTGTATATCGTTTGATATCCCTTGTATATTCCTTGTACATATACACGGAATATCCCTTTAGTCTACTAATAGCCCATAATAGTTCATTCTCTTATTGGACAAGGACCTGGCGCCAGGGACAAGCCCCTTGGAGCCAAGTTCAATGGTACCGACGAAACATGTCCCTACTAGCCCCGGCTCGGCGCAGGAATACGGCTACCGAAAAGAGAGTGGCACTATTTGTTCACCGTGCATATAAATATGGCGCAAGAAATGTAGAAGCTCTCTTATCCCTTATCCCTTTGTCTTCTACCCAACTAAGTAACAGAACGTGAAGCCTCACCCCACGATACCGCGTGCGGTGTAGTATGGCCTGTTTGGCCTTCGAATAGCATTGAGACCTCGTGCGAATTAATAGCTGAATTGTCAGTTTGGCACCGTATTTCTATTAAGTAATAATAGTCTATTATGTATGGTGCATCGTGCGGTTAGAGTTCTAAAGTGAGCAGCACCCCCATCGCTTCCTCGTGTTATCTAGAGTCTTAACCAGGTTGGGCAGACCACACGTGGCGCTTTCATCCGAGGAGTTCTAGGCGAGGACCGAGTGGACCTGTACATTGGATTACCTACCCGACGACTGCTGAGCCCTATGCGGCATGGAATATATATTTGCTTTGGTACTTTGATTTGTGGAGCGGATAATCGCCAACACCGGTGAGTGTTGGATCTACCCCGAAAGGAGTCAAGGTGAGACGGCGCTCAGACCAGACTGAGGTCGCCTCGCTTCTTCTTCACTGTGGAGCTACAGCTACAGCTACAGCCTACAAGAGAGCCAAGGTGTATTCATCTGTGGATCAAGATTCTACTGCACTGTCTTCTGTACGTGAAGTCTCCCTAGACATCGTTGACCAGACGGGATACTGCCGACGGCTCTCCTACCCCCCCTACCTGCTTACGACCGGGAGGACCCCTACAGTATATCCAGCTATAATCATTAAGTGACCATAGATATAATTCCCTAAGAGCCAGGTTGTATACTTGCTTCCTGCGTAACCAGAGATTGGACATTCAGTGTTGATTTGCCTACGAGTACTCATTTGCCTTACAAGAGCATTCAAATCATAAACGTAATGGTGAATATTATATGTACCTTTTGCTATATATTAAATATTTGATTATTACCTTTGTGTGGACCTGGTTTCATGGTGGGAAAGTGTTCATCATATTTAGATATCGTGTACTGTATGGCCAGTAGTTAAAGTACATAAAGCGGTAGTGGTTTAATGATACCATACTTATCAATACAGTCAGGGAATTGTACCCCTCAGTTACAGTCATATTCCAACTTAACTGAATGCACATGTGTGTGTGTGTGTGTAGGTGTGTGTGTGCGTGGACTACTGTACTATTACAGGTATTGAAATTAACAATGCAACTTCATTTTACAAAAAAAATTATAAAATAAAAAATAAAATAAAATAATTATAAAATATCGATACTTGGCGTCCTTGTATACAGTATAAATCTATGGACATATTCAAATATAAGGCCTATATAATTTACTGCTCAATTATACTTCCTTACATCGGGGTGTAAAGGTACACGTATCCGTACCGAACCGCTTCAGTGTGTACCGTACCGTACCGAACGGCTGTGTAGTGTACCGAACAAATACAACGGTATGTTAACCACTAACCACTAGTCATTTGCTTTTGGTTTTCAAATAAATGGTTTGTATAGCTATTTTTTAGTACAATTATTTATATTTTTGTTCAATTTGTAGCTCAATTTGATAAGAATATAGGACAGGCATATAATCATTATGCTTCAGCCTCTACCTTTTCAGTCACTGCCAGAAACAAAGACCGTTGACCTTATTTACAGTCTGGAATGATTGTGCATATTATAGTGTCATGATGAATGAATAAAACCACCACCACCACCGCCACCGCCCGCTGCTGCTGCTGCTGCTACTACTGCTACTACTACTACTACTACTACTACTACTACTGCTGCTACTACTACCACTACCACTACCGCTACCACTACTACTACTACTACTACTACTACTACTGCTACTGCTACTGCTACTGCTGCTGCTACTACTACTACTACTACTGCTACTGCTACTGCTACTACTACCACTACCGCTACCGCTACTACTACTACTACTACTACTACTACCACTACTACTACTACTACTACTACTACTACTACCGCTACCGCTGCTGCTACTACTACTACTACTACTACTACTACTACTACTACTACTACTGCTACTGCTACTGCTATATCCTTTCAGGCAATAGCAGCTTATTATTCAAGGTGTACTCCACCTTTTCAAATCCAGTGTGATGATTAAAGTACACATTGCTATGCTTTATTATAAAAGTGCAAATTATCAGGATTCATATAATCGGCTTTTTCACACTCTTTTTCAGCACATTCGAGGTGCTTAGTCCCAGTTATTCCAGCACCTCGTGGTGTTTACGCATGTATGCATTGTGCAAAACACATGAATACCAGTTCACCGAATGCTGGCCGTATTTATAAATTGTTTTTAATAGGGATGTCCGATATTATCGGCCGACCGATATTATCGGCCGATATCGGCAGTAAAATGTGATATCGGAAAATATCGGTATCGGTTTAAAAACAAAAAAAAACAATAACAATAACAATATTTGTTATATATATATCCAGTGAAATTATTAGTTACCTCAAATTATTCCGTTTTTTGGACGGGGAAACCCTGCATATATCGGTATCGGTTGATATCGGTATCGGAAATTAAGAGTTGGACAATATCGGAATATCGGTATCGGTAAAAAAGCCAATATCGAGCATCCCTAGTTTTTAACTATTTGCCAATTTGTTATTATGAAATAAATTCCAAGCATTTTCAAGGGTTTCAAGCGCCTAAATGAACCCTTACTTTATAACTTCATGAATTATAACATGCTCACATGGTACAACAATAATGTATGTATTGCATATTGATGTTATTATTTTTATTTGACATTTTCTTTGTACTTTTTTAAATGTACATGTCATGTGAGGGAAGGGAGTGCGCGTACCAGGCTGGAGACGGCCGCGGCGCCTGGTGTGGGATCTCGGGGACGGGCCGGTGCCTCAGTTTATAGGAGCGGGTGGGCCGCGCACCTCTGCAAGCCTTAAAGCTGGGGCCTCTCTCGTAGATGTCATTCTCCACCATCCCCCCCGGGAAAGCACCCTGGTCCTCAGTCTGCGGGGGCGCGCGGCAGGGGGTGGACTCCGCCCCGGAGAGGGAGGGCTCTTCGGAGGAAGCCTCCCAGTCGGACGGCATCTCGGAGCGGGGGGAGACGGAGTCGCTGCTGCTGCTGCTGGACGTAGAGGCGGAGGAGCGCTGGTGAGCGCCGCGGCGAGGGGGGTCTCGCGGGGCCAGCCGGGGCGGGCTGAGGGACCCCCACTTCGACACATCCGCATCCCTGAACTCGGCGTCCGACACCAAGCCCACTCCGGGCGGTAACGTCTGGCTCGCCTCCGAATCGTAACCCCGACTCTCTGTCGGCTGCGGCTGCGAAGAAGTCCCCCTCTTCATGAGCCTGGGGCTCGGCACGGGCTTCCTGCGGCCCCTGCCCTTCCCTCCCCCGGCCTCGCCCCCCTCTCGCCCCACGCCGAGTGCCTCCAAGCTGCGGAGGACGCGTCTACGGTGGCCGGTCGGGAACACTCGGAGCTCCAGGAGGCGCTCGTCGGTCAGGTCCCTGCAGTCGTCCAGAGCTCGGTAACCCCCCTGCCGGAAGCAGACCGTGTATTGGGGCAGGTGCAGGCTGGTCAGCCAGTCCAGGATCTCCCGGCTGGTCTCCGGAGGCTCCAACATGGCGGCCTAGCGGATCCTTGAAGGCTGGCACGGCGGAAAGGGTTGAAGGAGCGCCAGGAGGGTCGGCGGCATCAGTGAAGGCGATGGGACGGAGCTTTGAGCTGTAGGTGGGGGGGAAAGAGATAAGCTAAATAATTCATGGTTTAATGAAAACCCTACACTATAAGAAAAAAAGCTGCAAGAAAACGGTAAATGTCTGGCATCAATGGTTGCCAAATACTTACTGTCAAATTACAGTAAAATCAAATACATTTACAGATTACAACCTTTATGTAATGGTTAATATTTTGATAAAAGGTAATTTACTGTATTTGTATGGCATTTACACTTAAAGTAGAAAATCTGTAATCTGTAAAATAATAGTGAATTTCCTGTGAAAAAACCTTTATTTTTTACAGTGTAGTCTTTTCTCTTTATACATTTAAAGATATAATTTAACCAAAATGATTCTGAGAAAAGGACACTTCTGAACCACATGACTTTTGGATAGTATCAAGTATCACGATACCGGTTCTAAAACGATACCACGGCAAAAACCTAAAGTATCAGGAAAAGTAATGGAATAATAATATTAGATGACAGAACATGAAAAATTATTAGAGAGAGAGAGATTCGGGGATGTCTATTCAGCAGACAGTGTTGACACGGTGACGCCCACTATGCAAAGCGTGCGCTCTGACTCTCTGAAATTCGCATCAGAAGGGCGGCTGGGTGGCGCAGCGGACATTGCGCTCGTCACCAACGCAAGAGACACCGGGTTCAAATCCGGCTGTCGCCGTTGTCTCCGGCTTGGGCCGGCCGTCATACTAACTCAATTGGCAGAGTCAGCGGGTGGAAGTCGATGGGTGGTAATCTGGACGTTGTGGACAGCGACTCCTACAGGTCGGTTGGGGATGCCTGCACAGCAGAGACAGGAAATAGCGGGGGTAGTGTGAGCCTCCCACACGTTACACCTCGCCAATGAGAGTCCGCGCTGGCAGGTGAAAAGATGTGACAGGCTGCCTCCTCGTGTACCGAAGGGGACACGTGATGCAAGGCTTCTATCCTCCCTGCGACCGACCTGTGGGGGGCATATGCGAGCAATGTTCAAGACAGGGGAGGGGAGAATTGGAAACAGCGAAATTGGGATGGGAGAAAAATAAGGGGAAAAAGTGGATACAAAAAATTAATAAAAAATACGCATCAGGCTATTATTCTAAAAGTATCGATACTAGCGCGGCCGGGTAGCGCAGCGGACTAAGTGTCTGTCTACCACCACAGAGCCAGTGGGATCAAATGCGGCTGTGGTGCCTCCGGCTTGGCCGACCATCCATACTAACACAATTGGCAGTGTTAACGGGTGGGAAGCCGGCGTGGGTGGGTCCTGGTCGTTGGAAACAGCAACTCCTACAGTTCGGTCGGGGCGCCTGCACAGCAAGGGAAGGATCTGGGAGAGGTAGTGTGACCTTCCACACGTTACACTCTCCCAGTGAGAGTCCGCGCTGCCAGGTGAAAAGAAGCGGTGGGCTGGCTACACATGTGTCGGAGGAAGCATGCGATAGTCTCTGCCCTCCAGACCGACAGTAGGGGGTAGAGTGCGCAACGACCAGGAAGGGGGATTGGGAATTGGCATAACGACTAACATTGGGATGGGCGAAAAACGGAAAAAGAAGGGGGGAAAAGATAATTCAAAGGTATCGATACTAATAAAATGTGATCGAAGATTTGTATTGAACCGTTTTTAACAGCTGGGTATCGCAATAGTTTTCTAGTATCGGTGTATCGTGCAACACTACTTCTAACATCTGCTTCTGGTCCCCAAAACAGCAGTGACGAAGCTCTGCTGCTTTTGAATGTGGTCTGAATGTGGTTTGTTCTCCACATTCTGTCACAAAACCAGTTCCGTCTCTCTCGTTGTCTCCTGGTGGTGGCTATATCCTATATGTTACAGTAGCTGCCTTGCTGACCAGCTCAGGCCGTGCTGCTAGCTGGCTGCCTGGAAACACAGAACTTCAGTCTGCTTTGAGCTGTCACTCAGTCACTCACTCTCTCCCTCTCTTTCTCTCTAGTGTCACACACACCATACCTCATTTTGCATTTTTATTTTGCATTTTGTACTTTAGTTTGTATATTTCTATAGTCTTTGGACTTTATTCTTTTCCTTTTTTTTTACTGCATGAAGCACATTCTCAGGGGGCTCATACAGAACCGAGCATCTCACTGTAATGTACTTTATACGTGACAAACCAAACTTGAACCAAATATGGACCCCCCCCCCCCCCCCCTCTTGCTTGATCTAACCCTGCCTCATAACAAATCTAGTGGGGTTAAACCTGGAATCTAATCTAGTGGGGTTAAACATCAAATCTAGTGGGGTTAAACCTGGAATCTAATCTAGTGGGGTTAAACATCTAATCTAGTGGGGTTAAACCTGGACTCTAATCTAGTGGGGTTAAACCTGGAATCTAATCTAGTGGGGTTAAACCTGGAATCTAATCTAGTTAAACCTGGAATCTAATCTAGTGGGGTTAATCCTGGAATCGAATCTAGTTAAACCTGTAATCAAATCTAGTGGGGTTAAACCTGTAATCTAATCTAGTGGGGTTAACCCTGGAATCTAATCTAGTGGGGTTAAACCTGGAATCTAATCTAGTGGGGTTAAACCTGGAATCTAATCTAGTTAAACCTGGAATCTAATCTAGTGGGGTTAATCCTGGAATCGAATCTAGTTAAACCTGTAATCTAATCTAGTGGGGTTAAACCTGTAATCTAATCTAGTGGGGTTAACCCTGGAATCTAATCTAGTGGGGTTCAACCTGTAATCTAATCTAGTGGGGTTAAATCTGTAATCTAATCTAGTGGGGTTAAACCTGTAATCTAATCTAGTGGGATTAAACCTGGAATATAATCTAGTGGGGTTCAACCTGTAATCTAATCTAGTGGGGTTAAACCTGGAATCTAATCTAGTGGGGATCAACCTGTAATCTAATCTAGTGGGGTTAAACCTGGAATCGAATCTAGTTAAACATGGAATATAATCTAGTGGGGTTAAACCTGTAATCTAATCTAGTGGGGTTAAACCTGTAATCGAATCTAGTGGGGGTCAACCTGTAATCTAGTCTAGTGGGGTTAAACCTGGAATCTAATCTAGTGGGGTTAAACCTGGAATCTAATATACTGGGGTTAAACCTGTAATCTAATCTAGTGGGGTTAAACCTGGAATCTAATCTAGTTAAACCTGGAATCTAATCTAGTGGGGTTAAACCTGGAATCTAATCTAGTGGGGTTAAACCTGGAATCTAATCTAGTGGGGTTAAACCTGTAATCTAATCTAGTGGGGTTCAACCTGGAATCTAATCTAGTGGGGTTAAACCTGGAATCTAATCTAGTTAAACCTGGAATCTAATCTAGTGGGGTTAATCCTGGAATCGAATCTAGTTAAACCTGGAATCTAATCTAGTGGGGTTAAACCTGGAATCTAATCTAGTGGGGTTAAACCTAGAATCTAATCTAGTGGGGTTAAACCTGTAATCTAATCTAGTGGGGGTCAACCTGTAATCTAGTCTAGTGGGGTTAAACCTGGAATCTAATCTAGTGGGGTTAAACCTGGAATCTAATATACTGGGGTTAAACCTGTAATCTAATCTAGTGGGGTTAAACCTGGAATCTAATCTAGTTAAACCTGGAATCTAATCTAGTGGGGTTAAACCTGGAATCTAATCTAGTGGGGTTAAACCTGTAATCTAATCTAGTGGGGTTCAACCTGGAATCTAATCTAGTGGGGTTAAACCTGGAATCTAATCTAGTTAAACCTGGAATCGAATCTAGTGGGGTTAATCCTGGAATCGAATCTAGTTAAACCTGGAATCGAATCTAGTGGGGTTAAACCTGGAATCTGGAGGCAGTGTGGTGATCGTCACAAGAAAGAATTGTGATACTTAAATCCGATGGAGTTTTTGGTCACTAGTTGCTGAAATGAAGTTGTTCCTCCAGTTATTTTGACAGAAACAAATTCAGTCGTCATCATCATCATATGCCGTTCTCAAATCAATGAGTAATTGTGTAATGGTGATTATGATTTTTTGCCATGATCGAGCAGCCCTAGTAACGGGAAATACCTTGTGCCATCAACTGTTCCAACGTGAGGAGACTTGTTATCCTTATCTGACATGATGACACCGGGAGGTCATAAACTGCAGACAAGGCAACCCAACTGGTTGTAGACATCTACATGCATTCATGCAAACACTTACTAAGGCCGGGCCAACACGCACACAGCACGTTACACACACTGTACACTATTCTGTGAATACAGTTGTGAATACCTCTTCTACCTCATTTTTACATTTTGTAATTTTTAGTTTTGTATATTGTTTGGTATTTTGCTGTTTTATGAAGCACAATCTCAGGAGGGTCATACAGAACCAAGCATTTGACTTATATGTGACAAATAAAACAAAACTTAATTCATATTAGAGTAATGTATGATACTTTTATTGCATTGCATTTTGTAGTAGTATTTGTAGTGTACCTAGGAGTAGAGATGTTTCGATACCATTTTTTCCTTTCCGATCCGATTCCGATACCTAAGCTTTGGGTATCGGCCGATACCGATACTTATCCGATACCAGTGCATACATAAAAAAAAAAAAAAAAAAATATATATACATTTTCTATAAATATATATATATATATTTTTTTTTTAACAAATACTGTTTTATATACTGTTTTTTAGTAATAACTAGAAAGTAATGGTATTTATTAAACAACAGGTGATTGTATAGATTTGTATTAGTATCATTATCAATGAGTATGGGGCTTCAGCACTGCAGATATACCCTACTCCAAAGATCCACACGGACATTATACGTTGCTGCACTCGCTACCCACTGGCTCTGCAGATATACCCTACTCAGTCTGTCTACAAGGCTCCGTTGAAGTAGCAGAGGATCTGTTGTGATTTTTGCACAATAAATATTCAACATCCCCCTTTGAGACTCCGCCTCAGACTCTTATCATTTGGCACTAAAAGCTAAACATTGTTGCCGATATGGCTGTCCGCAACATGTCATTAATTGTGTACGCGACGTGCAATTGTGCAATGACGACGTTACCGTTAGCTAGCATGAGCTACCGGTATATGGGAAGACCATAGAAGACTGTAACGTTACTGGTGACATTGTGATTTAACTTGGAATACTCCTTTGCCAACTTGCTGTACTTTGCTTGCAGGTCTGCAGCCATTATTGCTGGATTATATGAATAGCCCCAACTTTAGCCAAGGTAATGTTAAAGCTAGCTTTCGGTTAGCTGTTCAATGCTAATAACACCAGCCACCAAGCGAACCCATGAGCTCCCCGTCAACACCGCTCTGTCGGGATGATGACATTTAAGAAAGTATCTGCTGTTAAAATGACAAATGGCATTGACACTTTAATCGATTAAGCACACGTTTGTTTTATAATGCTTACTCAACAGACCACAGTGTTGATAAATTACGTCATATGGTATCGGAGCGCAGCATTAGAGGGTACTCGCCGATACCGATACCAGCATTTTAGCCAGTATCGGCGGCTTTTCCGATACTGGTATCGGTATCGGAACAACTCTACCTAGGAGTGTAACTAGGAGTTTACATCTGTAGCCTAGCTGTGAGATGGTCTGCTGTAGCTGTTGGTATTTCAACACTTTGGTTAGGAAGGCTTCTTCTAAGCTGTAGTCAAAAGTACAGCCAACCTCAAGAATGGACACCTCTCTAAGGTGTTAATTTACCACAAATACATCAGGGATGTTAGCTGTAATACTAGAGAACATGGAATCATCATTGCACAGGTTGAACATGCGTGGCTTCACAGTAGAATGCTTAAACAGCGTGATGGAGGACCTAAAAATCTCTCACTCACACACACACACGCACACGCACGTCGCACACACACACACACAATGTGTGAACATGAGCTCCTCTCTCTCGAAGCCAGAAACCAGAGACACAAGAATCAAAACTTGTGACGCCCTCAGGTATAAGGTCTGGAGCTGCTCCGTTGACAATGAATGGGAGATTCTGTGGAGCCACCGAGTTTGTATACTCAATGATAATAATAACAATAATTCATTACATTTATATCTGATCTTTATTCTACGGTAGTCGTTTCACTTCTGAAACAGAGGATGCGAGTACTCAATGAGCTTCATTCTATGGTAGTGTTTACTCAGTAGTACTCATTTATATATTTTATACCCAGTTTAATCACCTGTACATTGTATATTACTATTGCACTTTACTGTTACATTTGCACTCTGATCAAACTTATTTTCATTGTACTGTACTTGTGCTGTAGAATTTACTATACATTCTAATCTAATCTAAAATGTCAGCCTCCTACGGGACGAAAACTGTGGCCGCCAGAGGGTGGGGACACTTTTGTAGACCAACTAACCAACATAGCGAGAAAACAGAGCTGCTGGTCACAGCTAAAAACAGGTCCAAGTAACACAGGATATAGGCCACAGCCCAGTTCCTAGAAGCATCGACAAACCTCAACGACCCGACAAAACCAATCGTTGATGGATGATGGGTGTGTGTCCATTTCCTGAACCTCAGCCTTGGGGGACAGCAGCAGCAAGTGTGGACAGTATTTCCCATTCACGCCACAAGTGTCCAGGCCCATCTACAGTAGAGTTCCTAAACTGACCACAGTATCCAGACCCATCTACAGTAGAGTTCCTAAACTGACCACAGTATCCAGGCTAGGGGTGTGGAAATGTCTCGATTCTAAGATGCATCATGATGCAGACTTGGATGATTCTGCATCTATGCATTTTGTTTACTCTCTTGCTAGCTTTTATGTTATTTTACAATGTAGCACTACAAATCAAATTTATATTGTTATTATTATTAAAGCTAGTGCTCTGGTCATGCATCCACTCAACTCATAGAAAATACAGCATCAGGCTGGGAATCGAGATACCTTTCTAGTATCTGTATCATGCAACACTAGTAAAGACATTTATTTTGACATTCTGATTTAAGAACTTTCTAAATAAAAGTTAATTTATCTGACTGCTTGTATTAATTGATGAAAAAGTAGCCATGTGCACTTTGTGCAGTAATATAGATTATAGAATTGAGGATGTAATATATTATTGAGCTGCATCGAGATTCATCATAGAATCCAGACCCATCTAAAGTAGAGTTCCTAAATTGACCTATTGTCACAGATGTGGTCAGCATGTCGTCTTTACCAAGGTGCCAAGTTACCTCCACAATTACTTCCAATATGTTAAAAAATAAATAAAAAATCACAGCCATGAAACCAGAGGTGGCAATGAGAATAATGTATGGGCTTTGATTTGTCCCTGTACACAATGTTTTAACCTGCTAGCTGCTACGCATAGAGTGTGTGTTGCCTGCATGACTGTCTGCATTGCTTGTCCGACTGTACTCTGTCACCTGACCATGTAATGTCCTTGTATGTTGCATGATCTGATAGATGTATGAATGTCTAGTGAGTGAATACAGAATATGTTTTAAATTGTTTCTATATTAGCTTTAATGTCTTTCTATTTTTCTGTTTCTTTTCTGGCTTTAACATCTAGCCCAGGGACTACAGCTGAAAACTAGCAACCCTGCTAATGTTGGCATATTTACAGTTTTTCATTTTTATTCATTTATAAATGTTATAAAACTGTTGATTGCTATGCACTGTCCCTGATCAAATAAACAGAGTAAATACATAAAAGAGTATAGTAGAGTAATGAGGGATAAGAGTAGCTCTAGACTATAACAGAACACTCACAGCATTAGGGGTGGGACGATACATCGACAGGGCTCTACGCTAACCTTTTTCCCAAGGAGCACATGTGCTCCTAAATGAAAAAATGTAGGAGCACACAAAGAATTTTAGGAGCACAGTGAAAATATTTCAAGTAACAGAGTTTATTTTAATTTTTTTAAATAAATGTATATTTGTACTGTGCGTGCAATCCGTGCATGTGCAAACGGGAACTGGACACACATCTGTGCAATAGCACATACCACCAAAGTCACTGGCCCACTGTGTGCGTGTGTGTGTATCTACACTGTGTGCTACAACTAGGGATGCACCGAAATTTCACCGAAAATATATCACCGAAACAGAAACAACCTGTAACCTAACGCGTGTTGTTGTGATGATGTCGCGCTGTCGGGAGTCACGCTGTTTCTATGTAAACTCTGCGCGCAACGCGTCCAATAAATGCGTCTTTAACATGCTTTTATATCCTTATTTACTATATGCCCGTCGCGGTTAATCACAGAGTGATCTAATATGCATATTATTCAGAGCGAGAGGGTTTCTCACATTGACGCTGTCTGTCTGTCGCGCGTTTTTATATATATATATATATATATATATATATATATATATATATATATATATATACACAGCTACTGTTTTATATATACTGTTTTTTTTTAGTAATAACTAGAAAGTAATGGTATTTATTCAACAACAGGTGATTGATTAATGATACTGTATTATGGGGCTGCAGCACTGCAGATATACCCTACTCCAATGATCCACTCAGTCGCTACCCAGTGGCTCTGCAGATATACCCTACTCAGTCTACAATGCTGGCTCCGGTGAAGTAGCAGAGGATCTGTTGTGATTTTTGCACAATAAATATTCAACATTCTCTTTTGAGACTCCGCCTCAGACTCTTATAATTTGGCACTAAAAGCTAAACATTGTCACCGATATGGCTGTCCGCAACATGTCATTAATTGTGTGCGAGAGGTCGATCAGTGATGACTCTAACGTGAGCTAGGTTAGCTAGCATTAGCTAACGTTAGATGGAAACAAGACAATATAACGTTACTGGTGAAAAAGTGATTTACCTTGGAATACTCCTGTGCCAACTTGCTGTACTTTGCTTGCAGGTCTGCAGCCATTATTGCTGGATTATGAATAGCCCCAACTTTAGCCAAGGTAATGATAAAGCTAAAACTAGCTTTTCGGTTAGCTCTTCAGCTAATGCTAATAACACCAGCAAGCGAACCCATCTGAGCTCCCCATCAACACCGCTCTGTCGGGAGGATGGCATTTAAGAAAGTATCTGCTGTTAAAATGACAAACAGCATTGACACTTTAATTCACGGTCGGTTACACACACGTTTGTTTTATAATGCTCACAGCAGACCGCAGTGTTGTTGATAAATTACGGGGGCCGGGGGGATTTAAGTTCTGCAAAAAAAGGTTGACCATACCATTGCAATCGTACGGTGCACAGCCCGTACTGTACCGGAGGACCACATTGACGCGGTACAGTACGTATCCGTGTACCGTTACACCCCTACTATCGATAAATCTAGGTGTTCTAAAATCTATTGCTATTGGTAAGACTAGACATAAAACTTAATGTTACTTGTGTCTCGGGAAAGTCTCGCATAGCGCAATGGCGGAGTTTCAGGAAGTAAATAAGCAAAATGAGAGCTTCCAATTGGTCATTTGCTTTATTTCCCATGAAACCAGTCACGTCACTCTACTGTGATTGGACCGTTGGCTTGAGTGCAATGTGGGACTTGTAGTTTTTTAACGATTCTCAGCGGAGAAATAAAAAGAACGACTGGAGCTGTAATCTGCACTCGCACACCGTGCAAGTCATTGATTTTTCAGGTTCGCAAACACATATTTTTAGGGGCATATGCGAGCAATATGGTCGCACTGTGGAGCCCTGATCGATCCAGATCGATATATCGATCCATTATCAATTATCAAATAGGATCGATGCAACGTAAAAAGATCGATTCAGATTGCGATACTCTTATTTTGAAAATCCCATCGTGAGCGTATCCGCCCGGCTGCAACAACAACAACAGTAGCTCAGCGCAGCTCAGCGTGTGTAGACGTTAGACAGCATTGCTTCAGAGTCCGCCTATTTTGCCTGAAATAAGTGCCTGTTGTTTTTTTCCCCACAAGGGGTCAAATGCATCTAACATGCTTTCCATCCTCGCCATTCCTTTATGCCCACGTCGCGTTAAATACCGAAATTAACGTTGCGTTAGGGTGAGCTAACTAAGCTAAGCTGATAGAGCCATAGAGAGACTGGGAAGGAGGGGGGTTACTGCATTCTCGAGATAGCCCCAATAACAGGATCTGGCCGGTACTGCACCTTCTGACTCCCAATATGCCTTTTCCAGCCAAAATACAGCGCTGTGATAGGATATTAATATCGGGAAAAAAAGAAAAACGAACCAAAAACAGTGAACAGGAGGGAGTGCAACATCGGCCGCATACCACCAGGCAGCGGTATTGGACTTTTGCGATCTCAGACTCATTCCCTATGGTAACACAGCCTTTCCTGGATGATTTATGAATGGAAATAGCGAATAAAAGAAATAACGATCAAATAACGAGTATACTCGTTGTTGGTGTCCAACGATTGGCGGCCAATAACGAGTATACTTGTCGTTGGCGGGGAATGAGTTAATTATAGCGCCCCCCCTTTAGGCCAATTGGGGTCATATTTGTTGGAAAGCATTTTTACACACAACTTCCAACCAATGGGCCAAAGTTCATGTTGTCGTCTCACGGGAATTTACAAAACCAATGCTGAAGGAGAATTTATTTTTAAATTCACACAAAAACAATAGGGTTTCTGCACTTGATGCTTGAAACCCTAATTACAAGAGAGCATTCGAGTCACAGGCGTGCCGTGCACGAGCGAGCTTGCACAGGTGTTGAGGCCTAACAAAAATAATGGTTGGTTTCAGGTTGCCGACCGACCCTGCCGATTTAGGTGCGACCCAATATATTTTATGAGTTTAAAAAAAAAATTATATATTAAAAAAAAAAAATCATTTTTTTTTTTTTTTTTTTTTTTTTTTAGAATAAAGTTTCATAGAAATCTTAGTCAAACATTTAGTATTATGGATATTAAACATGCTGGCAGAGTACATGCATCCATGTTGTTGTGAACATTTTAACCCTTTCACTGCCACACGACAGCCGGTTAACCCTTTCACTGTGACAATACAGAAGGTTAGCCCTTTACTATCACACAACCGACGGCGATGCTCCATCATTAGCATCATTAGCTCCGCATCCGCGGAGCTAATGATGCTAATGATGGAGCATCGCCGTCGGTTGTGTGATAGTAAAGGGCTAACCTTCTGTCGTGTGGCAGTGAAAGGGTTAATTAAATAAAGAAATTCCCTATCCATAGTCGCCGTGGGAAAGAATAAAAAAAAAAAAAAAAAAAAAAAAAAATCCCTACCTACCCATGGCCAAACTGACAACCAACCTGAAACCAACTATTATTTTTGTTAGGCCCAAGTCAGGTGCCGACGAAGCTTAGATGGATTTCCACTGTTCCAAACCAACGCCCATGGGTGCGTGTGAGTATGCGTGTGAGTATGCGCGTGCGTGTGTGTGTGTGCGTGTGAGTGAATGGCCCTCATACAGGGTTGCATTACAGCCTAATGGCCCACATCTATTGTATCAATGCTGGACAATGACTGAGTCACTTGGGTGAGCGGCGCGCGCATACTTTATTATCACACCGCACATTTCTGAACATCTCTGTCAAGAGAGCAAAGTCCAACATGACGCCTGCAACTCCTTCCTGGTTTATGAGGAGACGGCGCTCGCTTCTGAATTATTACTACAACAGGATGTGCGGTTGTTGAGTCACAGTGATTTATTTGTCCTCAATCTTGAATTCATTCACAACGGTCGGTATACGAGATCATTTTTGCCACCGGCCTACTGCCTACAATCACGTTGGTTTGAGGGTACATCCCCACCTAATTTTTGCATTTTTCCTTTTTAAAAGGTTTGCATTTTGTACTTTAGTTTACATAGTGTTTGGACTTTATTCTTTTTTACTGTATGAAGCACAATATCAGGGGGCTCATACAGATCCAAGCATTTCACTGTAATGTACTGTGTACACGTACCTTATAAGTGACAAATAAAACAAAACTTGAACTTGACCCAGCTCATTATGGCAGTGGTGTTAGGTATTTGCTTTGTGCAACGTGTTTCAGAAACTGTTGGATTGAAATGTGTGTTTGGTAATAACAGGCTGCACTTGTTTACATCGGTGGCAGGCAGTATACAGGGGCAGGCATGTGTGAAATTAAAATGTTCGGCTTTTTTGCATTAACATGCAGATTAATAAGAAAACACAGGCACTGAACTGACCCTGGGCTGCAAAAGCCTCGGATTTGCCTGCCACGGAATGCCAACTTCGAGAGCGACTGCCAGGTGGAAACGAGAGTCAAGTGCAGCAGCCTTCCGAAGCAGGTATATACGGGTTACACAAGTCCTTTTGCATCATATCTTCCTGCAGCCAGGAGGACGTGGCTTCAAGCAAGCTTCACATAACTACCGTACTGTCTATCTGTATGTATGTCATATATTGTTATGATGAATTGAAAATGGGGGACTCTGATGTAAACAAGACGAAAGTCTTTCTCTGGTCTGCAATCCCTTAACACTTGTGTACAATGAGCTGTACTGTATTGTACCCATTCTGCAATCTGTTAATCAAAACACACTGTCACGTCCCAAAAGAAAACACTGGTCATGCATTATTGGGAGCAATGAAGTTGCAAAAAATAAAAACATTTTAACAGCTGGACACACTTCTTTCATAGTCGTTTGTCTGCCAACGTCAGCCTATTATACGGGGCTTTGAAGAACTCGAGACAATTGGGAACTTGACAGTCTTTTAATGTTGACACAACATGCGTGCGCACGGTCCCCCCCTCCCCCTCCCCCCTCCCTCAAGCGCGACAAGCGGCTCCGTCGGCTGCAAACTTACCTGCGGCGTCAAAGAGTTCATAAAACTCAGGTGTTTTATTTTATATCCATCGATGTCTCTCTTCTCCTCGTCCGGTGTCCAGGCGGCGCCGCGCTGCAGACGCTTGTACTTTGTTTGTTGACGCGTGTTGTTGGTTTAAACGCCGCCCGCTCCTCGCTTCCTTCGCCTGCCTGTTCATGTCGCTCCACGCCCATAAAGTAGACCACAAGTGTGCACTGCACACACACACACCGATGGTATTTTGATATTGCATTGCGCATGCAGCCTGTTGCCCGTTTCAATCGCCCGAGAAACGCAATGCAAAGTACACATTATTATTACCATATAAAAGCACAAGGAAATGAATGTAAACAAGACGAAAGTCTTTCTCTGGTGCCGCATCCCCTTAACAATTGTGTGTATGTATTGAGCTGTACTGTATTGTACCCATTCTGCAATCTGTTAATAAACTTTTCAATCAAATCAATCAATGAACATGTATGCAACCCTCAAACATGTATTTAAACTCGAAAGGCAACTAAGGCTAAGGTTCCCCTAATTTACAGTCACGTCGAGTGTACAGAAATATGCAGCATAGGCCTACACAGCATATAAAATCATAACAATAAGACAAGACGTGAGGCAAATAGCAAAGGATATCAAATCCATTAAAACACGTACAACTTGATTGACAAATGTTGGAGGTCAAGGTTTTTAAAACTGCAAATCTAAAGCTTTATATTTAGCTTGACACGGCCAGAGTGGGAAATGTTGACTATTTAGATGTAGCTCGACACAGACAGAATGGGAAATGTTGACCATTTTAGATTTAGCTCGACACAGACAGAATGGGAAATGTTGACTATTTTAGATTTAGCTCGACACAGACAGAATGGGAAATGTTGACTATTTAGATTTAGCTCGACACAGACAGAATGGGAAATGTTGACTATTTAGATTTAGCTCGACACAGACAGAATGGGAAATGTTGACTATTTAGATTTAGCTCGACACAGACAGAATGGGAAATGTTGACCGTTTCTAACGGTGTAACCCCAAAGTGTAGCTATACTGAAGAAGGCCTTGTTGCACTGTTGTCTCGCTGTACAGAGCAGCGGGAGGAGACTCGTTACTGGCTGCAGGGCGGCGTGTTCCAGCACGATCCTGTGCACCTCAGGGCTATATTTCTACTCCCGACAGGAATGCAAGCGGCTTGCCCCTTATGGCATATGAGTCATGATGCAAGGAAGGAATCAATTGTTTTTCACTTTCATTATTGTTCATCATCGTTTTGTGTCATTGATTAGCCTACGGGACTGCAGCAGGCTTGTGTATCAGGCCTGTGTATCGGACATTGGGCGCGCTACTATTATTGACTAGAATAATGGGAATTGGTACAGCAATGTTTCAACGCTGACCTCCATTTCGACCACGACGTCGCCCCCCTCACAAACAAATGTGTAACCAGTTTAACGTCCCAGTTAAACGCTACTGAAGGAGCTTAGCTTAGAGTTTGTTACTTTTGAACCACTGCCATTTATAGCAGGAGGACATTGTGTTGTGCTTATTAATTTCATTTGAAACTTAGTTTAGACGATAAGAGGGCACTAGCAGAAAATATATATTATAATTTAAGAACTGTTGTGTAGTTAGATTTAAGGTGATTTGAGAAATATAATGACCTAACATGGCAATTAATACAAGTGTAGTAATGGAATACACTCTATTTGGAACCAACAGTGTAAAAACAGACATGATTGAACATTTTCATCAACTTTTGCCCTTGATTCTTATTTTAAATCGAGACCAGTTTTCCCCTTAAAAAAACAGTTCTGATTGAACTGTCAAGTCAAGTAATTTATTTATAAAGCACGTTTAAAAGCTCACGAGCCAACCAAAGTGCTGTACAATCAAAGCATAAAATCAATGTCCTAATATAAAATACACAAATACAAAAAGGCACAGCAGGACAACAGGACAGTACATTCAGAGAATAGGACAACAGCAGGCCAACAAGCGGATAGGGGAGCAGTGCACAAAGTACAGTATAACACACAGGGGACAGAGGAGCACAAGAAGAGATACAAGAGGGAGAGGGCAGGATAAAATTGCAACTGTGTGTGTACGTGGAGGCCATGAGCATGCTTGGAGGATGACTTCATGCCTTCAACAGGTAAAAAATCAAAACATAAATTATGCAGTACACATAGTCATCCACATGATGGTGCTTGTTGACCGCTTTAATGAACCCTTCAGACAGACCTACCGTATTCCTTTTTTGGAAAATCTTTGAACTGCTAATGTACTTACAGCTTGTTAGGCATTCAACTGGGATTGGAAATGTACATATATATCTGACCCAAAAGTACACAACCTCTCATATCTTTAATAATACACATCAATCCATCTTATATTATCATTGGAGATGTACATACATATCTGACCCAAAAGTACACAAACTCTCTTATCTTAATACACATCAATCCATCTCATATTATCTTTGGAAATGTACATATATCTGACCCAAAAGTACACAACCTCTCCTATCTTTAATAATACACATCAATCCATCTTATATTATCGTTTGAAACGTACATTTATATTATACACATATATACATATATATTAATAATACACATCAATCCATACAATGCAATCTAATTGGAAAATTGGATTTGAAAACTCATTCTAATGTCTCTAACTGACCCTCCTCCGGCTGAGGGGCAGAAGTAGAAGTGAAATCACAAGAGCCAGTAAAACGCACAACAGGCAAAAAAACTTTTCCACGACGTCCGATGTCATCTCGCCATGTATTGTTCCTCTCGACGTCGTTGTAAACGAGAGCCTGTTCTCAATGATCCTTCCAGATGAACCCTTTCACTACCACACTACAGATTAGAAGGTCAACCCTTTCATTAGTGAAAGGGTTAACCTTATCTATTGTGGTAGTGAAAGGGTTAACCATCTGTCGTGTGGCAGTGAAAGGGTTAACGTAAGGTTATGAATATAACCGTAGTTCTATGAATACTAGTGACGCTCAGCGTCATCTGCACTAACCTCACTTTGTGCATTGCACTGAATAAAAATTCACAATGTACCTTTACATACCAACATTCGTCTGGCCACACCCCTATCCGCTACCTTCATAAGCAGGTGTGTGGCCACACACTCGCCTCCTTCCCAATCTTTCACCACAAGGCGAGATCAAAGGCCGCAGTGGCGTCCAGACGCTGAGCGTCACTAGTATTCATAGAACTACGGTTATATTCATAACCTTACGTTCTATATCATACTAGCTTCCGCTCAGCGTCATCTGCACTACGGGAGCTGAGCGGGAGCTTGAAGCTCGACAAATGAACCCCACTGAGGCCCCCCACAACCATCAGAACCGGGGAGGACTGAGCCCCCCCGACCCTCCCTAATGGAGGATACCCCCCCTATTGGAGGACAGGAGGGAGACGGATCCGACCGTGCGAATAGAAACTCGAGAAACTCAACGCACAGGGTGAGCAGACCGTGGCTTGACCCCACAACTACGCACACGCACAATCCGCATGCCACCAGGGAACGAACGGAAGGAACAAACCTTGTTACCGCCCCCAAAATCACGGGGTCGAAAGCAAACTCAACCCTGTGGCAAGGCCGTAGCAGTGGAGCACGAAGGAAGACCCAGACCCACTGAAGGGACTGGATCCCCCGGAAAAAGGGGGCCCGGAGAGGTCAACGACGCCACAGCATCAAGACCTCACCAGGCGGTCACTAGTGACACCGCCCCCCACATCGCCAGCGTATTCGGACAGGGCCCCTCCAAGAGCGGGCCCTTCCCCCCACTAGCACGCCGCCTGGCACACTGACCCTGGCAAACTCAGGCAGTCAGCACGGCTGTAACTCGAAGCACTCAAGAGGCTACACTACAGCGGGAGCAGGCAGCGCACCGAGGAGACGACCCCAGAAGGGAACGATCCCTCAATCCAGGCAGCAGGCATTTGACCCGAGCCTGGAGCACTGCGGATGAGACAGGCGCCAAAGGGGTCAACTGAAAACAGCACCCCCGGCGGAAGGGGCGTATGCTGGCATTGTTGCGCACCATGACAAAGTCTCCACCAAAAAACCCAGACCCAGAGGGGCCGAGGCAGAGAAGGCTGACACGATTGGCAGACGTCATGAACGTGCAGGGGCACACTCAACCGGGTAACCCGGGAGTTGACTCTGCTCCAACACACCAGGGAATCAACCACCCTCTTGGTACCACATGCGGTGGTTGTTCCTATAACCCCTCAAGAAAAAACTCCAAAACACACCTGCGGGTATACACTGGCTATACCGCAGTACAAGTGTTTCAGTTTTCAAAAAGGGGTTATTCCAGGTTTGTTCCAGGGTCGACAAAACACAACTTCGGACCGGGCCCGGCGGCCCGGGAAGTACACATGGATGCCAGAGGAGGTCCATAAGACCACCCCAACAGCCCCCTCTTCGCCATGCGTAAGAGAGGGGCGAAAGGAAAAAGGAGCACAGGGTACAACATGTACCCAACAAAGGGTCTCCATAACGCCCAACCCTGTGACACCCCGAAAAAAGCACAAGTCCCTCAGGGTACCAGAACAGCAGATCTGCGTCCCCGGCGGACAACGGGTTAACTGACCTGGACCAGCGTGACCGGACCAGTCCCGTGCCCTAATCACGCCGACATCCCCACTCCAAGAGAGGGGGTAGGTACGCGTGTCGATCTAAAACATGAAAAGAGGGCGCCACCCAGACGGTCCCATTCGTACCACGCTCAGTGGCCCACCCCAAGGGCGTGAGACCCCTCTACCTATGTTTTGATCTATTCCGTTAACATCCCCCAGATATGAACGAGAATTCGTCGAGACCCAGTAACAGGCGCTCGGAAGAGAAAACCTCCATCCCAGTTGTCCTATAAAAACTCTGTTTTAATAACGAGCAACCAAGGCGTACCAGCCCCATGCGTGATTCTTAACAGAAACACCCCGAGCCAGCACTATGTATGCGTCGAGACCCAAACGCATCAATGGATAGTCTAACAAGACACCAGACATTGTTCCTCCAAGTCGCCTGGGAGAACGACAAGGAGCCGTCGTGCTTCATGTTCTTTCCTCTTTTTATTAAAAAAGAAAGAAACACAGACTGACATGAATCCCACGTGACGCGGCTGAGGGTAAATTTATTTTTCATTTGCACATCCCGCCACCCTCGCCACAGGGAGGAGACGGGAATCCCCAGAGAGACTTCCCACGCGAGCTGTATAGATTGAAAATAAATATTGCAACATTGAGCTATGTAATACTTGGGTTAGGGCTCTCCGAGGAGGAGGCACTGAACCAATACACACTCAATAATCGAATTGAATCGAATACACATACAATAGAGCAGAACTCCTTTTTGAAGTTCTACTCACCTTGACAATCTGAGGAGGAGGCTCTGAAACTCTGAGGAGGCTCCCTCACTGGGAAAGAGGGTCCGAACTCACAGAAGGCACTTCTCCCTGAGGAGGAGCTTCGTGAGGAGGAGCTCTGACAACTCCCTGAAACAGATCCATAACATGGAACCTGAACAACTCACGGAAGTCTTACCAATAGAAATGCGCTCAGTGACGTACTCTATGGCGGGGGAATTTCCGCGGTGCACACGCCCAATTTTTCAGGGCGTGGAACCAGGAAACTCCCTCCCCCCCGCCCCCCAGCAACGTGACAGGAACCCTGAAGGACAGGGGGTTTTAACCCCTGACCAATCAGAAAAGGGGAGGAAAGGTTTACCAGTTCACCCCTTTACGACCCCTCACCCCTGATACGATGTAATGACAAAGTAGAGCATGACCCAGTCATAGCATGCTACATGAAGCATCTAACAGCTTCACATAGCTTTTTTTTCTTTTGTTTATTGTTATTCGCACTTACAAATATACATTCTGGAATAAAATAAGTAAAAAGAAGAACAGTTAAAATGTGCAGGAAAGGTCAAAAAACCCAAGGGCTTATAAGCGACCTCCCCTCTTAAACCTATATAGGATAACTACACAAAAACAATCCCTCCCCCCCGTCCCCACATTATGCACAAACACATGTGCATATCCCTCTCTCATACACACAGATACATACAATACAGCATTATATATTATATTATAATGTTGGGTAAAAGATTTTAAAATACTTTACACAAATACACATGGATACTATAGACTACAGGATCTGTAGTTCTTTTTTAAGCTTACTTTTAAATATATTTAAAGTGGAACATGTTTCTATTAGATTTTGTATATCATTCCACATCACTGCACCTTGATAAACAAATGAGAATTTGGCAACAGCGGTCCTACAGAAAGGAATGCGTAAGTCTTTATTTCTTCTTGTGAGATGTGCATGATAATGATAATTAAACTCAAAATAAGTTTGAAAAAAATGTGGCAAAGATAAAGGAAGACCAATTACTTTGTACATAAGAACCCCTGTTTGATACTTGTTGACCTCATACATTGTGAGTAGTTGCAGTTGTTTAAATAATGGTTTGGTTGGAGCTAAATAAGAAGAGTTGGTTGCAATTCTTACAAAGGATTTCTGAGCTCTGGATTGTTTGTAAGTAAGATGGGTAAGTGCTGGCCCAAATTATATTGCAGTAAAAGATGTGAGGATAAATTAAACTGTAATACAAAGTTAGTAATGTGCTATTTTTTAATTGTTATTTAACCCTTTTTATAATGCCCAACGATTTTGAAACCTTCTTGCAAACAATTTCACAATGATTCTTAAAGCAGAGTTTCTCATCGATATTGACACCTAAGAATTTCATTGATGAAACTTGTGCAAGTTCATTGTTATTGATACAAATCTTGATTCCGTCTGAAATGTTTTTGTTCTTATTTCTAAAAATAATGAAGTTAGATTTTTTGACATTGAGTGATAGCTTGTTTAACTGAAACCAATAGGAAAAATGGATGAGTCCAGAATTTGCTTTATCAATAAGGGAATCAAAATTCTTGTCAGTGACGAAGAGATTTGTGTCATCAGCAAATAATATAGGTGACAATAAACTGGATGCATTTGGAAGATCATTCACATAAATCAAAAACAACAAGGGTCCTAGAATGGACCCTTGTGGAACACCACATTTTAGTACAGCCAGCTGTGATCGATTACCATTGAAAACTACAAATTGCTCTCTGTTGTTTAAGTAATTCTCAACCCATTGTATAACCTGTTTTTTAAGACCATAACATGACATTTTTGATAGTAAAATTTCATGATTCACTGTGTCAAAAGCCTTTGATAAATCTAAGAAAATGCCTAGGGTATATAAATTTTTCTCCAGTGCAGCTGTAATTTTTTCTCTAAGGTGCAAAAGAGCCATATATGTAGAGTATCTTTTTCTAAAGCCATACTGATGTTCAAACAAGATATTGTTATCATCTAGATGTTTCATGATTCTACTATATACCAGCTTTTCAAGATTTTTTTTTAAAACAAGGTAGTATGTGTGCTAACCTGCTATCTGAGTTTTACTAAGGAAAAAACACAGAACAGAGAGGGCCCCTTTAAGAGCCCCGGTCCAGCACACATGATAAGTGACTAAACAACCTTTTCTTTAGGAAAAGAATAGTTTCTCAAGCGGAAGCACACCCCCAGCAATTTAAGCTGAGGGTTACATCGTATCCCCACAAACACAGTGACACAATATATTGTAAACAAACATGTCTGAGAGGAGGGGGGGAAGCCCCAGGGAAACCGGGGGGGTCACCCCTCCTACCTTACCCTTGATACAACCAGGTTGAACAGGTACCCCTGTTAATATGTGAACATGCTGTTCATTGTCATCACAGGCTGAGAAAAAGATTCATTCCTCAATCACATGTCACTAAGCATAGCTTCACAGGTTAATTAACCCTCTTAGTTGTGAGTTCACCCACGTTACAAACATTACATGAACACACATGTTCTGGGACTTCCGGTATGAGAGCAGACGGGTAACACACGTGCGATAGAGCTCCTGGTCAAATGAGCGAAAAAATGGATAAAAAAAGACCCGAAAAGTAATTAAAAAGGAAAATGCACACGAGAAGTAAGGAAGAGACAACGATTGTGATTAAGGAAATAGAAATGGAGAACATACGAGAAGGAGAGAATCTGAAGAAACAGAATCCCCTAAGCGAAGCCGAGAAAAGCCAGGCGGAAGAAGGGGGAGGTACCGCTGAGGCAGACACGGGAATGTCAGGATGGGCCGTGATCATGCAGGCCGGGATACTGGAGAACATAACAGCGGCGATAAAACTGAACACGGACACGATAAGGAATGATATTGGGAAGCTACGGGAGGAATTGAGGAAGGAACAGGAGGACTTCAGAGGTGAAATGAATACAGAAATCAAAAGGGTGGAGGAGAAGATGGCGGAACAGGACAGAAACGTGACCGAGTTACAGACTAGGACGGCACACGCGGAGGAATGGAACACGGAGATACACGAGGTATTAACATGTGTGAATCAGAAACAAGAACAGATGGAGACAAAGATGTCGGACATGGAGGGGAGGTCACGGAGAAATAACATCAGAATATGGGGACTGAAAGAAGGAGTCGAAGGGGAATCGGTGACCCTATATGTGGAAAAGCTTATCAAAGAACAACTGAAGGAAACGGGACTGGAAAAAATGGAGATACAGAGGGCCCACAGGGCGTTGGCTCCGAGACCACAACCGGACAGACCTCCGAGGGCGGTGATTAACTTTCTGAGATTCGAGGTTAAGGAATTGGTACTCAGAACCGCATGGACCAAGAAGATTGAAATCGAAGGGAAAAGACTATCATTTGATCAGGACTACTCGACAGCGGTAGCGATAACACGCAGGTCCTACGCGGGACTGAAGAAAACCCTGAAAGAAAACGGAATGAGATTCCAGTCACCCATGACCTCGCTAAGGATTCACTGGGAGGAAGGGGCGGCGACGTACGCGACGGCACGAGAAGCGGAGCGAGAGATGAGGCGGCGAGGGATGCGGATGACGGAGGACGGAGAAGGAAGGAGGCGGGTGGACCAGACGCGGAGCCTGCAGCAGAGATTGGAGGGAGCCCGCAGGTGGATCAGAGTGGGAGACCGAAACCGGAGAGAGGAGAGAGGAGAAGGCCGAGGTGAAACGTGACGGAGCGAGGACGGAGACGGATGAGGAGGCCAGACGGAGAGGAGGCGGGAGGAGGCAAACGGATGAGTACACGCACAAGAGATTGAAAAAACTATTCAAATAGAGACAAAGTATAGAAACTGAAATAACATATGCATAAGCACACATTCCCAGGTAGAGGCAGGATATAGAAATGAACGTAACGTATACATGGACACATAATACACAAGCTGATGGAGGAAATAAATGGAAATATAACTAGGTTTGATAGGCGAGACACAGAACATACTGAAACAGATACATAGACATACGCTGTGAGTAACACAGTTGGGAGGGATTAAGGGGATAAATGGACATCACATAGAAAATAGAGGAGAGGAAAAGAAAGTAATAAGGGGTACACGGGAGACACCGCACACGGATATGGGAGGAAGGAGGGACAATGAAACATATGAGTCACATTGAGAGGGACCAAGAAAAGAGGGTCTTTGATCGAAAGGAAGGACAGAGCGCTTTTGACCAGGAGCTCGAAAGCAAAAAAAAAACAGTAAGAAAGCTGGACAAATATGACGAGCGATTGGGGGCAAGGGTTTCAAACCCCCAAGCCGTCAGGAGGGGGCCCCTCGCTAGGAGGGCAATTACCCCTCACCCACCAGCAGGGGACAGGGGGGGACACAGGGACCCCCCGAACGCCTTGGGAGCACTTTATGTAAAGTTTATGTTTTTTATTTATGTTAATCATTATATGTATTCGGTGAAGAGAGCGGAGGCTCCAACCGGAGGGGGGAATGAGTGTGACATGGGGGGGACTGACAGACGAAAGAAGAAGAAAGATGACAAGGGTTAAAGGTATAAAAATGATGTCGTTAAACGTTAATGGAATGAATAATGCGATAAAAAGGGGCAAAGTGATGTTGAAATGTAAAAAAAGTGAGATGGAAGTGATTTTTCTGCAGGAGACACATTTGGTAGCACAGGGTCATGAGAAACTGAAGAGATTTGGATATGAAAATGCATACTATAGTTCCTTTGAACAAAACCCGAGGAGAGGAGTAATCACGTTAATCAAAAACACAGTCAAATTTGAATTGATCAAGGAAGTAAGAGACAAGGAGGGAAGGTTTGTTCTGGTGAAGGGGAAAATGGAGGGCCAAATGGTTACGTTAGTAAATGTTTATGCACCCCCAGAGAGTGAGAGGGATTTATATGAGACCATTTTTGATATGATAGTGATGGAACTAGAAGGGATATTGATATGTACGGGAGATTTTAACGTAGTACTGAATCACGACCTAGACACCACGAGTACTAGAAAAGGACGGGCACCCATCAGTAGATATATGAATATTCAGATGACGGAAATGGGAATTACAGACGTTTGGAGGGGGATGCACGCCATGGACAGGGAATACACACATTACTCACACCCACACGTGACATATGCGAGAATAGACTACTTTTTGATGATGACGGGGGACAGTTACAGGGCACGGGAGAGCAGTATAGGAGTGGCGGACATATCGGATCACAGTGCCATATATCTGACAGTAGATCTAGAAGGGAGACGGAGGAACACGATTTGGAGACTAAATGTAGGAATATTAAATAACAAAGGGGTGGTGAGTCAGATCAAGGAGGAGATAGCCAGATATAAGGAAGAAAATGACAACGGGGCGGTAGACCCGAACATTCTATGGGACACACTGAAGGTAGTGATAAGGGGGAAATTGATGGAAAAAACAGCAATGCTGAAGAAGGCCAGAACGGAGACATATCACAATCTGATAGGGAAGCTGAAGAAGCTAGAGGGGAGACACCAGATATCAAAAGAACAGGAAACGCTCGGAGAAATCAAAGAAGTAAAGGCCAGGATAAATAGGGAATTATTGACGGAAATAGAAAAGAAAGCGAGGTTCATGAAACAAACGTACTATGAAGGGGGACCAAAAGCGACCAGACTGTTGGCTAGGAGAATTAGAACGCAACAGAAGTTGAACACGATACACACAATAAGGGATACAAAGACTAATGAAATATTGAGGGACCCAGCTGAAATAGAGAGGACATTTAGAGAATACTATGAGAAATTATACACACAGCCAAAAGCAGCGGGAGAAGAGGAAATAGAAACATATCTGGAGAAGCTAGAGTTACCATCGATAGGGAAAGAACAGAATGAAGAATTAAATAAAATAATTACGGAACAAGAACTGGAAGAGGCAATTAGTAGAGCTAAAAACAACAAGTCTCCGGGGAGCGACGGATTCCCATCGGAATTCTACAAGACATTTAGAACTGAATTAGCACCCATGTTAGGGGCGGCGTTCAGACACACGATGGAAGAGGGGAAAATGCCCCCCTCGTGGAAGGAAGCCATAATCACCACGATACCGAAGGAAGGGAAGGATAGGGAATTATGTAGTAGTTTCAGACCTGTGTCCATACTTAACGTAGATTACAAGATGTATACATCGATAATATCAAAAAGATTTGAGACGTTTATGCCAGACATTATAGATGAAGATCAAACTGGATTTATTAAAGGGAGACAGACACAGGACAACGTGAGAAAGACATTACACATAGTAGAGGAGATACAAAAACAAGGGGGTAGCGCGGTACTGATTAGCCTAGATGCAGAAAAAGCGTTCGACAGTGTGAGCTGGACATTTTTATATAAAACATTGATGAGGTTCGGACTGAACGGGAGGGCGATGAAGATGATCAAGGCGCTATATCAAGAACCGACAGCGAGGGTTAAGGTGAATGGCAGCTTGACGGATAGAATCAGATTAGAGAGGGCTACCAGACAGGGATGTTGTCTCTCACCGACGCTCTTCGCCGTTTTCATAGAACCACTGGCACAACTGATCAGACAGACCGAGGACATCAAGGGAGTAAGGATAAAGGGAACGGAATATAAACTAGGCCTATTTGCAGACGACGTGATAGTATACATGAGGCAACCAGAAAAGAGCTTCCCGGCACTGATGGATCTACTGAAGGAATATGGCCACTACTCAGGATACAAACTAAACGTGACAAAGACACAGACCTTAGCATGGAACTATTCTCCAACGACGGAAATTAGAGAACAGTAAGATGGGACATGGACAAGATTAAATACTTAGGGGTGAACATCACGAGAGGGGTGGAGAAACTGTTTGAGGCGAATTATACACAGATAAATCAGAACATCAAGAGAGACTTAGAGAGATGGACAGTAATGCCCTTGGACTTCAATTCAAGAATAGAGGTCATTAAAATGAACATACTATCAAGGTTACTGTACCTATTCCAGTCACTACCGATACAAATACCACAGAATCAATTCAGGGAGTGGGACAGACTGATATCGAGGTTCATATGGGCGGGGAGAAGACCACGGGTCAGATATAAAACACTACAACTACCAAAGGAAGAGGGAGGGATGTCCAGTACCCAGCCTACAAGATTATTACTATGCAGCACAACTGAGAGCAGTGACGTGCTGGTGTAACGACAGATATGAGGCAAGATGGAAAGACATTGAAAAAGAAGGGGAGGGATACAAGGTACAAGCTCTGGTGGGAGATAGGGAACTATTTAAAGAAAAAGAGGGACTATTAGATCCAATCACCAAATGCACCTTGACCATATGGAACAGAGTAGTAAAAACACACAAATTGGAGAAGCAGTCAGGGGTCCTGAGATGGGTAGCACATGACAAGAGATTCAAACCAGGGAGGTTAGACCATGGATTCAGAAGGTGGGAGAGGGGGGGGGGGGGCAACAGCAATATGCAAAATGATAGAGAAGGGAGAAATGCAGACACTACAAAAATTAAAGGAGAAATTTGGACTAGAAAACAGGGACCACTTCAGATATCTACAGGTTAGAGACTACTACAACAAAGAAATAAGGGGGGCCAAAGACGAGGAACAGAATGGAATAATAAAGATGATAGTATGGGCATACGAAGGGGGGCAAGGAAGAGTAATATCAGCAATATACCGGGCTATAATGACCAGCAAGGGACACACGACCGATTATATAAGGGAGAAATGGGAGAGAGAACTAGAGATAGGAATAACAGGGAAGGAATGGGGGAACATATGCGAGGTACAACATTCAACAACAGGATCGAGAATATGGAAAGAATTTGGATGGAAAAACATAATCAGATTCTTTATAACCCCAGAGCTGAAGGGAAAATATGCACCAACACAAAAAGCATGCTGGAGGATGTGTGGGAAGGAGGGGGCAAATCACACGCACATATTCTGGGGATGTCAGAAGCTGAAGGGGTATTGGGAGGAGATAGGGGAAGCAATGATCAGAATATTAGGATACGGGCTACCACAAACAGGACTGGTGCTTTACTTAGGAGACCTGACACACGAGGGAATACAAGGGGGGGACAAATATTTAATAAAGATAATGTTGATAGCGGCCAGAAAAGCAATAACGAGACTGTGGTACAAGGAAGACCCACCGACAATAGCAAAATGGGTAGGAATAGTGGAAGAAATACAGGATATGGAAAGGATAACACACATGCTGAGGTTACAGGAAGAGAAATTTGGGGAAAGATGGGGAAAGTGGGAGGATTATAAAAGGAACGAGAACGACATCACAGAGGAAGAACCAAATGCAACACAAGAGGGCGAAGGGTAAAGGAGGAAAGATGTTCAAGGAGGGTCTATGAACCCATGTCACACACCTGTGCTTTAGTTAGTATTTTCTATTTTGTTTTTGGGATATTACAATTGCTGAATGCTTTTATACCTTATTATTTATGTCTGTTTAACGGTGTGATATTAAATAGTCAGGGATGATGTGGTTTGTGTATGGGTGAACCAAAAGGCAAAGTGAAAGTTAATAAACAAGAGAAAAAAAAAGAAAGGACGAAGGATAAGGGAAGAAAGAAGCTCAAGGAGGGTCTCTGGACCCAGATCACACATACAAGCCTTAGTCAGCATATATCATCTTTGAGTAGGAATTACCTGTTTATGCCTGTTTAAGGGAGATACACAATCAGCCTTTGTATCAAATACCTAGAAAACAACAGTAGGGGAACCAGACAACTGACCATGTGATACCCATGTAAATATTTATGTGCACTGTTTTTTCTTTTTGTTTTTATTGTGATGCTAGTCTCTTTATTTTTTATTATTTATTTTTTGTAAGTGCTGTCTGTCTAAGAACTGTTAATAAAAAATTTAAGTTTAAAAAAAAGAACACACATGTTCTCATCACAACTAACCAGTTCATTTTTACACATGTACAAAACAACGCCGATTTTCTATGGAGAGAGAAGCTATACCAGTGACAAGACAATTCAGACAACACGCGTCGTATCCTCAATGTATTGCAGCAACACACGTTTTGGAAACATGGTTATTACAAAACATTTAGAAGGGAAGAAAAGAAGAAGTGTTTAAAGTCCGGTCAGGACTCCTACCTTCACCCTGAGCGCAGGCCGAGAGGACTGCAACACTGGTCAACGGGACACCGAGTCGAACCCGGCATCTCCTGCGTTGGTGACGAGGGTAAGGTCCGCTACGCCACCCAGCCGCCGTTCTCCATGTTTTTTTTTAAACAATATGTTTATTGGTATTTTCTTTTTTTTTTCAGTTTTACAGTATCAGTTCAACAGTTCAACAACCATACAAAAGGAAATGCTGCCAACTGCCCTCCCTCCCCGAGTTACAGAAAAATAAATACAAAATAACCCCCCCCCCCCCCCTAAAATAAAAATAAAAAATCATTATAAACAAAAAGAAAACCTCTAGGCCAGACCCCCCCTCTCCTCCCCCAGACTAGGACCTCAACAAATTCAGTTTTTTCTTTTTTTTTACACATTTTGAGAATTTAGTAAACCCAGTTACACCCGTCTAACAGGTGCCCATACTTCTATACCAAACAAATAAATATCTAACGTTACATCTTTTCTCTTCAAAGAGCAACTAATAACATTTACAGTATCATTCGCCGTTCTCCATGTTGACGAAGTCCTCGCTGGCATGGCACCCGGGTGTAGGGTCGACTAACATCCTCTGTCAAAGATGACGTCGTAGTCGGAGTGTTTAAGGCATGTTATAGTCATAGTAACGTTCAACAGTGTAGCAACCCTTCAAGGTCTAAAGTAACTAGCTCCACCTTCTCAGAATTTTCCCTTTTTTTTTTGTTACATAATGTAAAATTACAGATTCATACCTTCAAAATAAGCCATCAATTGTCAAATTTGAGACGATAGTTTTCAATCAATGTCCTATCAAACATTCTGGTAAAATCCTAACTACTTTTCAGAATAGGACTTGAACAGGATCCAAGTTCATTCAGCTATCTGATGAAAGAACTACACTCTCAGAATTCAATGTGATCAATGTCACTAGAACCATTCACACCTGGAGCAAAAGCCCAGTCGTTCCTTTGTTATTCCAGTGAATGGACCCAGCAGGAGGCCTAGCCTAGCGACAAGCGGCCACTACATAGTTGGGTATTGTATCCATACACACTAGGTTGACCATCATGGGCGTCAGACCAAGATCCTCCGTCCGCCGCTTAAGAAGCCGAACAGAGGACCCCAATCTGGGGCCGGCCTTCGTAAAATTGTCAGCTAACCCCCATAGCATCAACAGACAACTAGTGCTCGCAAGCAAAACATTACTCACCCAGCTCGGAAGCAACCAGCGTCTCACAACAGCCGGTGCCTCCCACAGTCCAGCTGTATGACCGGAGGTTCAATACCTAGCCAACCGCAGCAAGGAGGACTGCAGGTGGGGAGTATATCAGCGGCGCGAGCCCCTAATACGAAAAAGCCGGTGGAGGTCAGAATGATCATCATCTTCCAGACACTCCAGTGACGAAGACAATATCGCCGTATTTTCTCAAATAGTGAGAGAGAAAATAAAGATATAATGTCAACGTATCTCCTTGTCTTCTGTTTTCCTCTTTTCAGCTAAACAACCTCGTCAAGTGATGTATATAACAGGCACTTCCTTGTGGTGAAAGTGAAGAAGGAGGCGAGTGTGTGGCCACACACCTGCTTATGAAGGTAGCGGATAGGGGTGTGGCCAGACGAATGTTGGTATGTAAAGGTACATTGTGAATTTTTATTCTGTTATGGTTTGTAACCGACCCCAATCGCACAACACAAGACAGGTATGAGAGAAAGCCAAGAACTGGGCATTTATTGAAAACAACAGAAAACGGCACTGTCCCTTTAAGGGAGAACACAAATCACAGGAAAACAAGAATAGGGAAAAGGACCAGTGCCTTTAAGAGGCGAGCTGGCTAAGGGGAAGGCTAGGGAAGGCTAACGGACAGGGCCAGGGCAGGGGAACAGGCAGGAACAGGGAGGACTAGGAGGACTGGACAGGGAGGACTAGGAGGACTAGGAGGACTGGACAGGGAGGACTAGGAAGACTAGGAGGACTGGACAGGGAGGACTAGGAGGACTAGAGAGGGGAAACAGGGACAGAGGCCCGCGGAGGCGGGCTGGGGACAGGGAGGACTAGGAGGACTAGAAGGACTGGACAGGGAGGACTAGGAGGTCTAGAGGACTGGACAGGGAGGACTAGGAGGACTAGAGAGGGGAAACAGGGACAGAGGCCCGCGGAGGCGGGCTGGGGACAGGGAGGACTAGGAGGACTAGAAGGACTGGACAGGGAGGACTAGGAGGACTAGAGAACTGGACCGGGAGGACTAGGAGGACTAGAGAGGGGAAACAGGGACAGAGGCCCGCGGAGGCGGGCTGGGGACAAGGATAGAGAAAACAGGGTAAGGCCTTGGAACAGGGCGAGGGCTGGAGCTGCTTACAGGGAGGAGTAGGAAGGCGCAGGCTAGACGTCTGGAGGAGAGCGCATCTGGCGCGGAGGTCTGAGTGGTGCGCGTCTGCTTGGAGTACGCGCCGGTACGGAGAGCGCATCTGGCGCGGAGGTCAGAGTGGTGCGCGTCTGCTTGGAGTACGCGCCGGTACGGAGAGCGCATCTGGCGCGGAGGTCTGAGTTGTGCGCGTCTGCTTGGAGTACGCGCCGGTACGGAGAGCGCATCTGGCGCGGAGGTCTGAGTGGTGCGCGTCTGGAGTGAAGAGCGCGTCTGGCTCTGAGGTCTGGATGCGCGTCTGGATGCGCGTCTGGAGTGAAGAGCGCGTCTGGCTCGGAGGTCTGGATGCGCGTCTGGATGCGCGTCTGGAGTGAAGAGCGCGTCTGGCTCGGAGGTCTGGATGCGCGTCTGGATGCGCATCTGGAGTGAAGAGCGCGTCTGGCTCGGAGGTCTGGATGCGCGTCTGCTTGGAGTACGCGCCGGTACGGAGAGCGCATCTGCTGCGCGGAGGTCTGGAGTGGAACATTGGAATACCTCCCGTAGAGGATTAGAGAGCGCAGTACAATGTCTCCCTCCAGGCAAACGGCGACAGGTGGCGAAGGCTTGAGCGCATCTGGCGCGGAGGTCTGGAGTGGAACATTGGAATACCTCCCGTAGAGGATTAGAGAGCGCAGTACAATGTCTCCCTCCAGGCAAACGGCGACAGGTGGCCAAAGCTTGCACCTCGTCTCACGCCGGAGATAAAACAGCATACAGACAGAAACTCCCGTAGAAGCCTACAGACAGAGAACCTCCCGAAGGAGTTTGGTGATAGAGATATGATACGGAACGACCCGACCCGGACTGAGGGGAAGAGCGAGGTACTTAAAGCCCACAGGGGCACTAATTAGAATACACATCAGGTGCGTGATGGTAATTGATACTCGAACTAGAAGTGTGTGTTCGGCACCAGACCAATCAAACACATAATGACAGGTAGTCCAAGGGTGTGGCTGCTGAAGAGCAAACGAGAGTAAACGAACGCGAGGGTGGGGGCTAGCGAGGTGAGGAGACAGGGAATTAAAGGTCAAGGGAAAGGCGAACCTCACAGTACTCCCCCCTCCACGGGAGCCACCGGGCGACCCAAAAACACAGACAGAGGGGCAGGGGAAAAAAACAAGGCAACAAACAAAAGGTACTGGGCCATGCTAGCAGGGGAAGCTACAACAAAAGTGGGGCTAGCAAAGGAACAGGGTAGCTGAGGGGTAACCAGGGTAGCAGAAGGGGTAACTAGAGGAGCTGAGGGGTAACTAGAGGAGCAGAGGGGTAACTAGAGGAGCAGAGGGGTAACTAGAGGAGCTGAGGGGTAACTAGAGGAGCTGAGGGGTAACAGCCAGGGCACTGATAGCTACAGGGCCTATGCTAGCTGTACCGCTACATTAACATAGAGGCTGCGCTAGCTGCCGGAGCTAGGCTAGCAGACAGGGCTGGAACAGGGGCACTGGAGAGGAGAACAGGGAAGGGGCTAGCAGAGGGAAAGGGTAGCTGCCAGGGCACTGATAGCTACAGGGCCTATGCTAGCTGTACTGCTACATTAACATAGAGGCTGCGCTAGCTGCCGGAGCTAGGCTAGCAGACAGGGCTGGAACAGGGGCACTGGAGAGGGGAACAGGGAAGGGGCTAGCAGAGGGAAAGGGTAGCTGCCAGGGCACTGATAGCTACAGGGCCTATGCTAGCTGTACTGCTACATTAACATAGAGGCTGCGCTAGCTGCCGGAGCTAGGCTGGCAGACAGGGCTGGACCAGCATGAGAGAACAAGCTAGCTGGAAGGACAGTCCTAGCTGTGGGAAACTGACCTAGCTAGCTGAAGGGGCAGTCCTAGCAGTGGGAGAAAACTGACCTTGCTAGTTGAAGGGGCAGTCCTAGCAGTGGGGAAACTGACCTTGCTAGCTGAAGGGGCAGTCCTAGCAGTGGGAGCAAACTGACCTTGCTAGCTGAAGGGGCAGTCCTAGCAGTGGGAGAAAACTGACCTTGCTAGCTGAAGGGGCAGTCCTAGCAGTGGGAGAAAACTGACCTTGCTAGCTGAAGGGGCAGTCCTAGCAGTGGGAAAAAACTGACCTTGCTAGCTGAAGGGGCAGTCCTAGCAGTGGGGCAAACTGACCTTGCCAGCTGAAGGGGTTAACCCTTTGGTAGTGTGGTAGTGAAAGGGTTCAAATAAAGATTTAATTGAATTATAGGCTACCGTTGAATGACTTGCTTTGAACTCAAAAGGGAAGTGAGTCGGTGTGTTTGCTGTGTTTTGACACCGTTGTGTTTAAGCACCGCTTGTGTTCGTTCTGCGTGTGGAGGCATGTTCTTCATTAGAGTACCTCTTTATCACACCGTTCCAGGCAGCGCTGCCAGTATATCATGTGTAAACAGACTGTTGGCAAACAACATGCTGTCTCTCTCTCTGTCTCTCTCTCTATCTCTATCTCTCTCTCTCTCTCTCTCTCACAGACACACACACACATATTACGAGGCCATCATTACTACATGTCAAACATTTGCTCTTCAAATGGAAAACCAGTGTTCTATGTTCGAACCAAACAACCAATCAAACGCCCCCCCCCCCCCATCCCTGGCTGCACATCCACCCTGCACTATCTACCGTCATAGAACATTATGAGCATAATTAGTGATGATGGCATTATTTCAGATAATAATATAGGTTGGTGGTAATTCAAAGCCCGGGGACAGCGATTGTGCCCTCAGGCTGAGGGGTACGTGTTGTGTAGTGTGTGTGTGCGTGTGTGTGTGTGTGTGCCTAATGGGGACTCTGATGACATTAATGGCTGCCAGAGGGGACTACTGGCTCATCAACACGCTGGTATTCTATCACATTAGTATCCAACATGCAGGAGACCTGTTATTATATCAGATTAGTATCCAACATGCAGGAGACCTGTTATTATATCAGAATAGTATCCAACGTGCAGGAGACCTGGTATTCTATCACATTAGTATTCAACATGCAGGAGACATCACATTAGTATCCAACGTGCAGGAGACCTGTTATTCTATCACATTAGTATTCAACATGCAGGAGACCTGTTATTATATCACATTAGTATTCAACATGCAGGAGACCTGTTATTATATCACATTAGTATCCAACATGCAGGAGACCTGTTATTATATCAGAATAGTATCCAACGTGCAGGAGACCTGGTATTCTATCACATTAGTATTCAACATGCAGGAGACATCACATTAGTATCCAACGTGCAGGAGACCTGTTATTCTATCACATTAGTATTCAACATGCAGGAGACCTGTTATTATATCACATTAGTATTCAACATGCAGGAGACCTGTTATTATATCACATTAGTATTCAACATGCAGGAGACCTGTTATTATATCACATTAGTATCCAACATGCAGGAGACCTGTTATTATATCAGAATAGTATCCAACGTGCAGGAGACCTGGTATTCTATCACATTAGTATTCAACATGCAGGAGACATCACATTAGTATCCAACGTGCAGGAGACCTGTTATTCTATCACATTAGTATTCAACATGCAGGAGACCTGTTATTATATCACATTAGTATTCAACATGCAGGAGACCTGTTATTATATCACATTAGTATTCAACATGCAGGAGACCTGTTATTATATCACATTAGTATTCAACTGGAGGCTTCCCACCCTCCAGAACATTTACTACAAGCGGTGCAAGGGGAAGGCTAAGAGAATTATTAAGGACTCGAGCCACCCGAACAACTGCCTCTTTGAACTGCTGCGGTCAGGCAAGCGATACCGGAGTCTTAAGGCGAGCACAGAAAGACTCAGAAGAAGCTTCTATCCACAGGCCATCAGGCTGCTAAACGAACAATAATCGCTAAACGAACAATAATCACTATGCAACAACCATCAAATGCACACAGCACACACACCCACACGCACACACTCACTCAAACAAACAACACACTGCAGCACCCACTCTCCACACTTTAGATCACACAAACACACTTACACTTTATATTTATTGATAAAGGATTTGCACTACAACTCGTACACCTACTGTGAATTGTACCTAAATTGCACCTCGTCCCATTTCTCCATTTCTGCCTTGCACTATATAGTATTGTATATTAGTACACTGCACAGTATTGTATATTGTATGGTAACTACGTCTATTCTGCATCGAACATTGTACATATGTCTAAACTGAACACTGTGACCTCTTTTTTTTACTTCTAATTTTACTATGTTTTTATTTCATACTTATCTTGTCTTGCACAGTCTCTGGAGCGCAACAGTAAGAAGCATTTTGTACAAAAGTATTCTGTACTTCTGTATGACAACTATTAAAGAAACTTGAACTTGAAACATGCAGGAGACCTGTTATTATATCAGAATAGTATCCAACGTGCAGGAGACCTGTTATTCTATCACATTAGTATCCAACATGCAGGAGACCTGTTATTCTATCACATTAGTATCCAACGTGCAGGGGACCTGTTATTCTATCACATTAGTATCCAACGTGCAGGAGACCTGTTATTCTATCACATTAGTATCCAACGTGCAGGGGACCAGTATCCAACGTGCAGGGGACCTGTTATTCTATCACATTAGTATCCAACGTGCAGGGGACCTGTTATTCTATCACATTAGTATCCAACGTGCAGGATACCTGTTATTCTATCACATTAGTATCCAACGTGCAGGGGACCTGTTATTCTATCACATTAGTATCCAACGTGCAGGGGACCTGTTATTCTATCACATTAGTATCCAACGTGCAGGGGACCTGTTATTCTATCACATTAGTATCCAACGTGCAGGGGACCTGTTATTCTATCACATTAGTATCCAACGTGCAGGGGACCTGTTATTCTATCACATTAGTATTCAACCCGTACCTGGAGAGATTGAGAGGCTGATATAGGGCTTTCTTTTGTAATCAGGATTGTAAGCCCGCTAAGTGTGGCACAATGTTGGCCGGCTTTGGACTGCGTAGTGCCTGGAGATTTAGTTAAAATGTTACAAAATAATTTAAGATAGATGGATCGATGGATCGATGGATGGATGGATGGATGCAAGGATGGATAGACAGACAGACAGGCAGACAGACAGACAGACAGATAAAGGCCAACTAAACAACTAAACAATCTTAGGATCTACAAGTTATACAAGTGTATTTTGGGGCTTTGTCCAACTGTCAGGCCTATTTGTGACTACTTTATGAAACTTTACTTCAGCATCGTGGACCTCATCACGTGAAATATCACAGTATTCACAGCAGTACGTCCATTGGACAGACACTTGTTTTGAGCGATTCATGTGAGTGGGTGAAGTTTAAAGAGCGGTCTCTCCAGACAGCCGAAGCCGCGACAGAAGAATAGATGCATCGTGAAGGAGAGAGCGGCACTTTGTCTTCCTTTGACTCTTTCGCTGTAAAACCAGAGCCTCTCTTTTGTCGTCCCTGCCTCCCTGCCACGCCCCCGGGGGGTCGCCTTGGCTACGGATTTTTACTGCTGGCAGCTTTATAAATACAGCATTGGGCTCCTGTAAACCGAAGATAGCCGTAGACACACACACACGCCACTGTCTCGGCGCTGAGGAGAGGACACAGTGGCCGGGGACTGCGGCTTCAAACGGAGGCCTTTCGAGGAACAGGGACGTATAGGACGACACAACCCTCACGGTCGAGGGTCGTTACACAGACTTGAACTTGTGATCTTCCTTTAGAGTATTGGATATTTCCTCATCATCGGTGCGAGTCTGAGCAGGACTATAGGCAGCCATTTCTGTCCTGTTATTGCTCAAGCAGCAAAAGCACCGCCAGGATCTCCTTTTTGCATTTTGTTGCTTTTTGTTCTTAGACATTGTATATTATTTTGTATAGTGTTTGATCTTTATTCTTTTTACTTTTTTATTTACTGTATGAAGCACAATCACAGGAGGCTCATACAGAACCAAGCATTTCACTGTAATGCACATGTACCTTATATATGTGACAAATAAAACTAAACTTGAACTTGAACTTGGATGGGGTACTACAGAGTAAAAGAGATGGCCTGCGGTGACCTGATCGGACCTCTCGGTTGAGCGCGGTCGAGAGGCCTCATCCCGTCCGCGAGGATGGAGGGAGCGGAGTCCCAGCGAGGCGGAGGAAGAGAGGAGGAGGAGGAGGAGGAGAAGCTTCTCGGCCTGCTGGTGGAAACCCTTCGGCGCCTCAGCCGCTCCAGAGCACCTCGGGACGGTGCGGTGGGCAAGAGGCCACGGGTCGGAGGGGGGGAACAGAACCTCGGAGGGGCAGGGAGCGAGGGAGACAGGACGGGGAGTCCAGAGGAGGAGGAGGGCAGCAGGGCGGGGGACGGGGTGAGGAGCACGGAGGAGAGGTGGACGGAGAGAGAGTGCGAGCGGAGGGTGGTGAGAGCGCTGGCGGCACTGAGCGACGTCCATTGGGAGAGAGTCACAGCCTGGAGAGAGGCACTGGGAGCGGAGGCCTGCATGTTCTCTCCATCGCCACCGGGGGGCAATGATCTACAGCAGTTTCCTCTCGCAGGTATTGAAGTGTCCCTGAAGTGATTCAGAATTTTGGACTTCAGAAAGAACATAACTATGATGTGGCTTTTCCCCGCATACATATTCAAATATTTAATTATAATAGAAGCCAGATGGATGGAGGGATGAATGAATGGATGGATGGATGGATGGAAGGATAGATATAGATAGACAGACAGACAGACAGACAGACAGACAGACAGACAGACAGACAGACAGACAGACAGACAGACAGACAGACAGACAGACAGACAGACAGACAGACAGACAGACAGACAGACAGACACAGTAGATAGATAGATACTACAAAATACTAGATACTAAAATGTGTATGCATTCAAAGTACTGTAACCACCAAATGACATATATATATTGTTTGTCTGTTTTGTTTCAGAGGATTCTGAGATAAGAAGCTTTTGTCTCAGCAGTACCTTCCTGAGTGTCATGGAGGACATCAACAGCATCGTGGACACACTGGCTCAAATGAGAACCAAGCTGGACACGGTGATCACCGCGTTATGTGAAGAGGAAGACCGTGCTGTGGCTACGGGGAGAGAAACACCAAAACCCGGCCCGGCGACGACCCCGCCAGAGGATACCCACAATACACCTGACTCCCGCAATCCCCCCGGATCTGACTCCGAGAATCAGCAGGTTCTCCGCGCCGATAGTGTGGACAATCAAAGCCTGCCGACGGGGTCTCATAGGTCCCAGTCCTGTCCCAGTGGTTCGGCCCGGTCTGAACACGGGGGCGCGGCGGAGGTGCCAGAGGCGGGGTCGGAGGTGCCAGGGGCGGGGTCGGAGGTGCCAGGAGCGGAGGTGCCAGGGGCGGGATCGGAGGGTCCAGGGGCGGGGTCAGAGGGTCCAGGGGCGGGGTCAGAGGGTCCAGGGGCGGGGTCGGAGGTGCCAGGGGCAGGAGCGGAGGTGCCAGGGGTGGGGTCGGAGGTGCTAGGGGCGGGGTCGGAGGTGCCAGGGGCAGGAGCGGAGGTGCCAGGGCCGGGGTCGGAGGTGCCAGGGACAGGCTCGGAGGTGCTAGGGGCAGGGTCGGAGGTGCCAGGGGCGGGAGCGGAGGTGCTAGGGGCGTGGTCAGAGGTGCTAGGGGCGGGGTCGGAGGTGCCAGGGGTGGGGTCGGAGGTGCTAGGGGCGAGCTCGGAGGTGCTAGGGGCGGGGTTGGAGGTGCCAGGGGCGGGAGCGGAGGTGCTAGGGGCGGGGACGGAGGTGCCAGGGGCGGGGTCGGAGGTCCAGGGACAGGCGGCAGATGTGCCCCACCGGCGCGTTACCCCCGAAACCCCGATGAACAAGGAAACGGAGAAGGACACGGGAAAGAACACAGCCGAGGGACAGGAGAAGGACAGTGGGTGGATCACAGTCGGGTGAGTGGAACACTAACAACACAGTCTCAGCTGAAAACGTAAATAAAGTACTAATCGACCACAGGAAATGTTATGTTATAGCCATAAGTAATATATTTATTTATTGGATAAGTAATATATTTTACATTTCGTACCAGCGAAAGTCCAAAACAAACAGCATGACCGGGAGTTGTACTAACGATGATTATGGTCGCAGGTGAGCGCTCTCACCACTAGTTTTATTTGCCACATGGAAGCAATACAATCACACAGTTTATTACAATCATAAATAACGTTCAACCATGGGCAAAAGGAGCAGGCAGAAGAATGATTCTTATAGTTACCTGCCCCCTATTCCTAAACGAAACAAGTATTACTTGATGATGATTCGTTTTAACGGTTATGGTGTTAGGGTTTGAAACCGACCTCAAACGCACGGCACAGACAGTTAGTTCAGAGTTAGCCAAATACTAGGGCGTATTTATTTACAGAGTCAAAAAGGAGTCAAGTAACAATTTCGAAACAAAAAAGGAGACTGCCTTCGGCAGAGTTATCTGCGGCTCTGCAGATCCTCTTGGTGTTAGAGGTGGGGAATCGGTGTTGACGCCGTAGCGGCTCTGCAGATACTCCCAGCTTCAACTCGAGGTGGAAAACGGAGAGAGAGAGAGAGAGAGAGAGAGAGATCAATAACAGTCCAACAGAACACAGAGGCAGTGCGGTTCCCTCCTCCCTTATCTGAGTCCAGTGCAAACAAAAACGATACTCTTCAGTGTCTCTTTTAAACACACAATTTAGCTGAGTCCAGTGTAAGCAAAAATGATACTCTTCAGTGTCTCCTTTAAACACACAATTTAGCTGAGTCCAGTGCAAGCAAAAATGATACTCTTCAGTGTTCTTCAAACACACAAAACAGATAATCCAAAAAGGGTTTGGTTCCAACTCACCAAAGCGCAAACGCGTAAAGCGGGTAACGAGGCGCAGCTCCAAACGGGGGAACCAGGTATTCACCAGCGGAAATTCACAGATGTCCTGGAGGGAAAGTAGACGAGGCACAGCAACGGGGGGAAACAGGCAGAAGCAGAAGTATTCAAAATGACCCGACATCGATTGAAAGAAGGTCCCAGTATAAGAAGCCTCTGGGGCGCTAATCACAAACTATGACAGGTGCGTGCTGGAATTGATACTTGCTCCAGAAGCGTGTGGCGGGGAATGCACCAATCAACACAGTACCTTAAAGGAGCGTGTGGCGGGGAACGAACCAATCCTCACATATGGTTAAGATAGAAAGTTAGGGTTATGGTTAGTTTAAGGTAACAGTGTGGTTAAGGTTAGGGTTAAGCTTAAGGTTATGGTTAGTTTAAGGTAACAGTGTGGTTAGGGTTAAGGTTAGGGTTTTGGCGAGGCTATCAGAAAAGTGTGTCTTGTTAGTCTTGGGGTAACTTGCCTCCCATGTCCTTTTTAAAACCACTCTCAAGGAGCACCTACGGGAGACTGCAATTCGAAACTGGCCCCTGTAAATGTCCTAACTCAACCCCCTCCAATGTAAATGTCCTAACCCAATAATACACGAGACCCTCTTCTTGGGACCAAGTAAGGTTTCGTCGATAATCCAATGTACAGTTACCCTCCCCCCCCCCCCCCGCCTAGCCACCCTATTTTGTAAATACGTTGTATACTTACGGCTATGACATAACATACAATATGTACCTTTTTCCTGTAGTCAACAAGTACTTTATTTACATCATTTTAAGCGAGATCGGGCTGTTTTTACAGATGCACAAACTAAGAGTGTGATATTGTGAAGTGAGGACCGCATAGGCAAACGTACAACATCATGGACTGTGAAGACTCAACCAACACACACACGTTTTTTGTGTGGAATAAGCACACCATTTAAGTGGTTGAGTTTACATGGTCCTCATCTGACACGGTGTGGCAATGGGGACCTTGTAGACTCGACCACTACACATGACGTGCTTATTCCACACAAAAAACGTGTGTGTTGGTTGAGTCTACACAGTCCTCACTTCAAATGATTGAAATCTTGGGTTCACAAACGGCGATTAAGCGGTGTAAAGACATCAGGATAATGGGAAATCAATCATCATCATCGATTGGTATTCTACTTTAACTGTTACCTTTGAAACAGATAAATAATGCTGTTGCCAGTGTTGTAGTACTTTGTGACTCGACTTGGTTGAGCACTGATTGATTGATTGATTGAATACTTTATTTTGACACAAATCGTAGGACAAAAACATTTTAAAAGACGAGACAATAACAGTGTCAACAACGCTGGTCAAAAATGGATAAAACACAATAAAGCCAAGGCTTGTTTCCATTGTGGTCCATACATGGAACATAAAAAGGCACAGAAACACAAATGGACATGTACACTAGACAGGATACATCCTAAAAATGTGTATAAAAACACCTAACCTGACAACTCATACAGTTAACTAATGTTAAAAGAAAATCCGCAACCCTTAAAAGCAACTCATGATAAAAGAAATAAAAGCCAAGTTATGATAAAAGAGATAAAAAACATTTTAAGACCAATTTGAGTTGCTGCTGAGCCATGTTTTTACGGGCAGATTTAAATCTGAGAAGGGAGTTCAAAGTTTTATGAATGTTGGCAGGGCATTCCACATTACCGTAGCCGAGTAAAAAAAATGCATCTTTCCCCATGCATGTCCTGACTCTCGGCGGGACCAGGTCCGTGGGGCTCCCTCTTGTGGCGTGTTTGTGGACATCTCCTACTTTATTAAAATAATTTACTAGGTACTTGGGGACCGTTTCTTTCAGTACTTTAAAAACCAGTAGCATTTTAAGCTGGTGTACCCTTTCTTCAACCCTAAGCCATCCCAGACTGCTAAAGTGGGCTGGCGTTAGGTGAGTCCTAAAGTGAAGGTTGTGCAGGAGTCTCACTAGTTTGTTTTGGGAGGTCTGGAGCTTTGTCTTCATTTGTTTTGATATGTTGCTGTACCATGAAGTGCAAGCATAGTCAAAGTGAAATTGGATGAGGGCTCCAGCTAGGGTCCTCAGAGCGTTTCTATTTATGAACGAGGGAATTCTAAATAAAAATTTGGTTTTTTGATTGACCTTAGTAATAACTTTTTGTGCCATTTTTTCGTTAGAAAGTTTGTTATTTAAAATAAAGCCCAGGTAGGTGACCTCCTCTTTATCCTCAATAATGTTTTCACCTAATTTTAAAACCCTGGGATTTATTTAGGTTGGCGGTTGACCCAAAGAGTATGGCCTCTGTTTTTCCCAGATGTAGAGACAATTTATTGTCACTGAGCCAAGAGCAGATCTTTTTCATTTCATTGCTCAGGACACTTTCCACTTTAGACTTATCCCTGTCAGAGACCAGGAGTGCCGAGTCGTCAGCAAACAGGAACAGGTTGCAATCGCATGCCGATTTCATGTCATTAATATATATTAAAAATAATATAAAAATGCTTCCTTGGGGGACCCCACATGTCACTGGAAGGGACGAGGACAAGGTGCCATTGATGTCTACCACCTGTTCTCTTCCCTCCAGGTAGGACTTGACCCAATGATGACTCGAACTTGGACTTGGACTCGAGCATTGACTGCATTCGGACTCGGAAGGTGCAGACGAGGACTCGGACATGTTCATTGATAGTTATTTTATATATAAAAAAATATTTAATAGGCCCTAATCATTTGGCATACAATATTGATGGCTAGTGCATTTGTTTGGCTATTGTGTCACAAAGTAAATTAACTCCCTTTGAAATGGTGACCGCTGTGTCATTTATGTTTAATGTAGACCTTTATTTATCTGTATGTCAGCTCTTTGACTGCAGAGTGGAGTGGACTCAACCTTGATGACTTGGACTCGGACTCGGGTGTGGCCAGCAGTAGAGTTCTCTTGGCACAGAGCCTGGGGTGTGGCCAGCAGTAGAGCTCTCTTGGCACAGAGCCTGGGGTGTGGCCAGCAGTAGCAACCCCTCCCATCTATACCCACTCAAATCCAACACATCAAAAAAAAAAAAAAAAAAAAAAAAAAACTCAATACCAAGGGTCTCTTTTGCCAAGAGGTTGCTGTTTGACGACATTACAGACTCTACTGTACCTTTAACGGGAAGCAGTACGCTTTACTTTTTAAGAAAAGACAGCAGTATACTTCTCCCTCAACCTGTGGATGGGACAATTATGTTTATGTTCATACAAGATTTATTTGAAATTTTTTAAGGACAGATACAACCACAACAACGTGATTGCCAGAAGCGGCCTGTTGTTTTGTGTCACAGTATTTGAGCTAATCTTACCTCATTCTCAATACCCGTCCTTGGAGACGGTTAGTACACATATACAAGGGGGGGGGGGGGGGGGGGGGGGGGGTAGGTGCCCTTGCTCAGGTGCACGTCAGCAGTATTGGCACTGACGGTACTCGAGATCAGAGAACCAGCAACCCTTTGATTAACCCAGTGGCGTTCCTAGCTTACAGTATATGCCGCCCTTGGCGAACCTCCCCTACACCCCCCCCCCCCCCCCTGTTTTTAGTTTTCATCCACCAACAAGTTTCACTCTTAAACTATCGCATAATTAATGCTACATTGGACAAATCCCCTCACCCCAATGCAGGGCTGGACTGGGACCAAAAATCGGCCCTGGCATTTTTGGCCCAGTCCGGCCCACCATAATCTGTCGGACACCACCCACCAGTACACCATCCTTGCGGTACCCTTAAATATGCGTACCTACTGTACTATTCCCCCAAACCACTACAAAGCTGGGTAGTAAGTGCCATGGACAGGTGTACCAGTGCAAGTGGACCAGTGTACTCACTCACTCTTGGCTGAATCTTGTTTGGTGATGTAAAAACACCTGCATCATAGCAGGCTCAGGATGGGCAAAGTAGTCTATAGCCTGTTCATCCCTGTCTCTCTCCTCCACAACCTGGCTTGACTAGACATAAGGAGAGAGAGATAATTACAATTAACTGGTACGTTCAGGTCCAGAATTGTTGGAATTCCCTGACAAAGATGTGCAAAAAGCTGTACAATTTAAACAATACCATACTGGTAATGAGCAAATAGTTGTTTATTCAATGAATGCATGGAGCTGTTCCATCTTATTTCATTTGATACTAACTACTCAGTTCATACAGATTTCAAGTATTCAAATATCAATGATGAATATTGCATAAGGTTTACACAGTTAATAGATCACCTTCTTGTTTTTATATTCATGTTCAGAGAGGAGTAATAGTTAGATCTTTGTATGTGATTTATATGGCAATTAAATCAATGGTGTGCTTGTTTGTTTGGGGAGTTTGACCTACAGTTAATGTACCTACCATGTGAAGGTGCATGATCAATGGACAGCACAAAAACTATTTGTGTAGGTGGAGACTAGAGCTACCACAGATAGTAATAAGTTATAAGAGTAAGTAATCCATACCATATATATCATAATAGTTACCTTATTACCATACTTGGCTGAAAATAAACTTTGCTGGCTGTTGTGAATGTGTTTTTCCCTGTAGGCTAATACATAAGTAGGCATACATTTTTGCAGTTGAGCAAAAATTAGCAGTTGAGTAGGCTATATGTGCTGTGTTTGTACCACAGCCCCTCTCAGTCATGTACCACAGCCCCATCTCAGTCATGTACCACAGCCCCCTCTCAGTCATGTACCAGCCCCCTCTCAGTCATGTACCACAGCCCCATCTCAGTCATGTACCACAGCCCCCTCTCTGTCATGTACCAGCCCCCTCTGGCATGTAGCACAGCCCCATCTCAGTCATGTAGCACAGCCCCATCTCAGTCATGTACCACAGCCCCATCTCAGTCATGTACCACAGCCCCCCTCTCAGTCATGTACCTGCACGACTGGCGGGGGGGTGCTCAGTAAGAGATGTGATTGGGCCAGCCCAGTGTCAGTCAGTACCAATGGGCCGCTGTCCCATCCTAGTAGTGGGCCGGTCGTTGACCAAATGTAAAAAATAAAAATAAAAGTAAAATTTTATTTTTATTTTTTTATCATAACGGCCCAAAGATGCGTCGGCCCACCGGGCATTTGGTATGCCAGATGGCCAGTCCAGGCCTGCCCCAATGTCGTACTGAGTGAATGGGACCTTCCCAGACAGTTGGCTGCCTAGCTCACAGTCACAAACAGGACCTTCCCAGGCAGTCGCCTGCCTAGCTCACAGTCACAAACAGGACCTTCCCAGGCAGTCGCCTGCCTAGCTCACAGTCACAAACAAGGGCGCCCACCATCGGCGTATTTAGACCACTTTCACTGGGGCATGTGCCCCAGTATCGATCAGCTGTGCCCCAGTGATCAATGTCCCCAGAAAAATAATAATAATAATAATTTTTTTTTTACTTCGCTTTGAAATATTATAGTGAAATATTTTGCACTGTTGTCGCATTTATCTGGTTGAAATCCTCCAACAGGCTCTTTTTTGTAAGTTGACTGGTTTGCACACCCCTATGACAGCTAATACATGGTACATCCCATGGTGCTCAGCTGTCAGCAGTCAGCTGGCCTCGCGCAGTTCACAGGTAATCACACAGACTCAGTGCTGCGGTTGCATTCTGTCATGATGGCAACCCCCGCTAGGAAAGTTAAAGCAAAGGAAATTCTGGCCTTGCAGCCCATCGTGGACAGACTACTACGGGTTTGTGTGTCAGAAGGACCATGCTGTGTGTAGTTATGTTTAGAAAATGTAGTTTGCCGAACGTCAGGTGTGAAACACCTTTTTGAGACGAAGCATCAAAAAAGTTTCAAAGATCAGGCGGATCAGGCAGAATCTATTAAACGTGCCATGGTCAGGTATGGGAAGCAAGCCAGCACCCTCAAAGTGTTCATGACTGCTAAAAACCATGCAACTGAAGCAAGCTATCGCATTGCTCATTGCATTGCGAAATGTGGAAAGCCATTCACTGAGTATATCAAGGAGGCTTTTCTCTGTAGCTCAGATGTTTTGTTTGAAGGCTTGCAGCCCGACTGCTAACTAGAACCAAAAGGAGAGAGCACATTAGTCCAGTCTTAGCCGCTTTACACTGGCTTCCTGTAACATTTAGAATTGACTTTAAGGTCCTTCTCCTTACATACAAAGCTCTAAATGGACAGGGACCTAGCTACATCGCCAACACTCTAATAAATTACACACCAGCAAGAACACTGCGATCATCAGCTGCTGGACTACTAGAGGCTCCCAGAAGCAGTCAAAAGAGGATCGGTAATGCAGCCTTTATCAACTATGCCCCAAAACTATGGAACAAACTACCCCAAAACATCAGGGAAGCCAACTCGCTAGACATCTTTAAAAGACAGCTTAAAACCTATCTCTTTGCTCAGGCATTTCACTGATAGATATCTGCTACCACCTAGTGGCAAGAGGAAACATCAGGGATATCCTGACACAACTTGTATTTATTCTTACCCTGCCTACTCTTTTACACTGCCTATCAAATTCATGTGTCGGTTATTGCACTTTTTACTTCTTACTGATGACTATTTTTAAACTGAATCATTTTAAACTATTCTTATTATTTGCTATGCTCGCTCATGCCTGTATTTCTTTTATGTCCGTCGGTTAGTGCACTTTTTAATTACTGAATAGAGAGCCTATTAGGATGCTAGATCCTAATGTGAAACACTATGCTTATGGCAGATCAATCAGCATGGATTGTCTGTAAACTTTAATACATGGCAGTTTGGTTTGTTAGAACAGACTGTAATCTTATGCTTATGGCAGATCAATCAGCATGGATTGTCTGTAAACTTTAATACATGGCAGTTTGGTTTGTTAGAACAGACTGTAATCTTCACTTGCTTATGGCAGATCAATCAGCATGGATTGTCTGTAAACTTTCACTTGCTTATGGCAGATCAATCAGCATGGATTGTCTGTAAACTTTATGCATTGTTGTCACTTGCCATATCTTGCTATGCTCGCTCATGCCTGTATTTTTTATGTCCGTTCTATTTTATAATTTTTATTTTATTTTATTTTATTTTTATTTTACTATTTTTAAACTGAATCATTTTAAACTATTTTTACTATTTGTGTTACTGAAAACTGTAAGCGGAGAGCCTATTGGGATGCTAGATCCTAATGTGAAACACTGTGATTCTACCTGTCTATCTTTTTATGCTCGCTTATGCCTGTATTTTTTACTGTTGTGAAGCACTTTGAACTGCAACCTCTGTATGAAAAGTGCTATACAAATAAAGTTATTATTATTATTTTATTTTATTTTTTATTTATCCTTTATTTATCCAGGAATGTCCCATTGAGATACAAGATCTCTTCTTCCAGGGAGTCCTGACCAACACACAACAAGTTTCAACATAAAACAGGGCATTAAACAAAAAACATACAATTCAAATATAAATACAGAGGGTCATTTGTGCAGTGGCAAGGAGCATAATCACATCAACAATAGCATCAGGTAAAACAGTTACATGTTTCATAAAGGGCTAATCGTAGCATACCTTTAAAAGCATTCACAGTAGGAAGTGCCTGTAGACAAAGTTTCACTTGCAGCGTATTCCATAAAAAGGGAGCATAGTGGGAGAATGCAGCTTTACCAAGCTCTGACTGCATCAAAGGAACATTTAACAGCATACCATTTGCTGCTTGTCTGGTATTAAAAAAGCAAGTATAAAAGGACAGAAGTCTGGAGATATATAAGGGCAGCTTACCTAGCAATGACTTAAGGATAAAAATCAACATGTGTGATTGTCTTCTTTGGTACAGAGAGGACCATCCTAATGACTGATACAAAGTGCAGTGGTGGGTGCGAGAGCCTGCACCCGTTACAAAACGTATGGCAGTATGGTACGCAGAATCCAGCTTTTTAAGCAGGGAGGAAGGAGCATGCATATAGATTACATCGCCATAGTCTAATACAGGCAGAAAGGAACTCCGCACAATTCTCTTCCTGGCTTCAGATGGGAAACATTTCTTTAACCGGAAGAAAAAGCCCAGTTTAGGTCTAAGTTTTCTCAGTAGGTTCCCAATATGAACATCAAAGGCCATCTTTTCATCAATCCATATGCCCAGATATTTATAGGATGCTACTTTGTCAAGGCATGTCCCTTCCAGTGTCAGAATCGGGGGGACAGCTGTATTAGCTCGAGAGCGAGAGAAGGTCATGTATTAAAGAGACAATCAAATCAAGGATATAAGATATCCCCATGTCAGCTCAAAGTGTCGAGCGACGCATCAACGAAATGTCAGAAAATATCAGAGAACAGCAAACAGCTGGATTAAAAGATGCTCCGGTGTGCAGCTTAAAGGGACCAACTACTACCCCAGATAACGGAGCTCAGTAAAGCAAAACAGGGCCAGGGATCTCACTGGCAGCGACATGCAGGTAGGCAGCTTTTTATTTTCCTACACATGTTAACTTGAACGTCTTTCTCTCTCTCTCCCGCTCTCCTCTCCTCTCCTCTCCTCTCCTCTCCTCTCCTCTCCTCTCCTCTCCTCTCCTCTCCTCTCCTCTCCTCTCCTCTCTCTCTCCCCTCTCTCTCCTCTCCTCTCCTCTCCCTCTCTCTCCCCTCTCTCTCCTCTCTCTCTCCTCTCTCTCTCTCCTATCCTCTCCTCTCTCTCTCTCTGGCCTTGCTCCGGTGGAGGGATTGGAGGAGGGTGCGCCATCATGTTAACGTTAGCCTCAGTTAAACCTTGCGAGGACTGAGCTGTGTTCTGGTCATGTGACACTACACATATTTAATTGTGACCCTTTATTAGCTGGAAATACATTGATACATCATTCAGTAACATTTTCAGAGCCTTATAACAAAAACATTATTACGGTCACCATTGTGACCAGTGGGATTCTTTTTACTCAAAATGTGAGTATTACCAAGTCACCTTGTGTTCTTAAAACAATGACAATAAACATAGTTTTATTAGGTTGAAATAATGTGGTTGTGTACTTATTTTTTCTGTTAACTTATTATGGATTGAAAACTGAAAACCAAACAAAATGTGCTATATATAGCCTACCGTCTGCATCGAATATGAAATAAAGGCATCTAAATGATAAATTTTTTCTTACAAAAAAACAAGCTCAATCAAAAGATTCTACATGATTCCAAAATAGTGAAGAAAAAGGCAGAGGCTCTGGTCAAAGACATCCTTGCTCCAAAGGCAGTGGGTGATGTTCTCAAGGCCTTAACATCAGACAAACCCCTCCCATTCTTCATACAGATGGATGCATCTAACCTAATCCTAAAACCGAAATAAAGTTAAAAATAAAATAGTTACAAAATCTGCCCATTTTCGCACAAAAAACGGGCAAAATCGGCACAAAAAAAAAGTCACGCTTCACATCCCTAGGTGCCCCCCTGTGCCCCAGTACAGTGCTTGGTCTAGATACGCCCCTGGCGCCCACTCCGACAAAGTTAATTGACCTGACAATAAGCGATAGAAAAGCAAATGTCACCATTCAGGGAAATAAATATGTATTTGCCTCCTCGTGCAGCCCCTCAGCAAGATGCTGCCCTGGGCGGCTGCCCACGTTGCCCACACCTAAGTCCGCCACTGCCCAAACCTAACCTGCTGTCGTAAAAAAAAAACAGCTCCCGCTGCTCCGCGTCTCAGAGATCGTCCGTCAGACGTGATTCGATTCCACCCCAACACACCCCATCCGCCTGCCCCCGCCGACACAGAAACAAACCTCCGCCCGAGCGCTTTATCACAAGGTGTGCTTGTTTTCCCAACGCCTGGCCTCCCTCCAGCTGGCTATCTCAGGTGGCAGGCAGTTCACTGCCAGGTCACTGTGCACGTTTGTCGAAAAAGCCAAATAAATGAAGAGCGTTCGGATCGACGGGGGAGAAAGGCCACATCTGCCAGTAGCTGATATTCATGTAAATATGCACACACTCCAAGATCCCGCTCTGGTTGATGTTTGAACATGTTGACGTCGTAAAGCAGATAAAGGTCATTCTGCACCTTGTGTTTGCTCTTCAGAACGCAGTGCCCTCGTGAATTATCGACACCCTAGGAAAATATGAACAAATAAAGGCTGCAGGGAAATGTCAGTATTCATCGGCTTGATCGTAACACACTCAGAATATAAGAGAAATGCGGGTTAAAAATGTTTAACCCATAAGTTACCCCTGTAAGACCCGCAGCTGCAAAATTGCAACATCACTTTTAGCTTTTAGCTATTTAAAAAAAGACTTTAAATGTTTATTTTAAATTTGTTTAGCACATTTACATAGTCAATGGGTGTGTTGTTCAGCCTCACAATGCTAGTGGATAGTAAATGTGTTTATCGGTCCCACATTCTGGCATCTGAAGTTGATCATGTCAATTTAATTTGGGCCTTACAGGGATTAAATTATTAATAAATGACCCTTTTGCGCTTTTCCCCTGCATACACATAGGCTATTTGCATTACAATGTTTAATTATAATAGAAGCCATATAGATACTGTAGATAAATGGATTATGGCTAGATAGATAGATAGATATATAGATATATAGATAGATAGATAGATAGATAGATAGATAGATAGATAGATAGATAGATAGATAGATAGATAGATAGATAGATAGATAGATAGATAGATAGATAGATAGATAGATAGAAGCTCAGTGGATAGCATACTCCCAGGGTTAGGGGTTTGATTCCCTATGGGGCCACCCATACTAAAATGTGCATGCATTCTGGATTAACTAAATGTGTGTTTTTGTTCTCCATCTTGTATTTTTCATCAGGGACCTCGTTGGACACAAGTGTCCGTCCCTTTGACATGTTATTCCTTGGATGTCGTCATCTCTTTTGTCCAGAAGACAAATCAATGATAGTAAACTGGACATGTAAAAGTCACTGAAATCGCGCCTGTCTTTATGTTCACTTACAGTGACGGGTAGGGTGATGATTTATATGTTGTTTGAGTACTTTGTTTGAGTATTCTGATGAAGAGACCACTGTACACCTAAAATTCCATTAACACATTGATTGCCATGCAGTATGCCCATCATTATACCCAGTCTGCCACCTCTGTAAGCCTATGGAGATGTTTACCTTCTTTGCAGGGCTATAACTTTTTAAATATTATAGCTATATCTGCATTACTATGGCCCATTCAACATCGATTATCTATAGTTCCGGATGTGGGAACGTTATATTTTTTCATTCATACATTGTTGTGTTAATACCGTCGAGAATATAAGTATGTTTTTAAGCTTTTCTGCTGCAATTCCAAAAACGCCAGTTATAGGCCCTGACGCATAATAGATTATCGATTGGCGTTTCTTTCCTATACTGCGGTCAGGCAAGCGATACCGGAGTCTTAAGGCGAGCACAGAAAGACTCAGAAGAAGCTTCTATCCCCAGGCCATCAGGCTGCTAAACGAACAATAAACACTATGCAACAACCATCAAATGCACACAGCACACACACCCACACGCACACACTCACTTAAACAAACAACACACTGCAGCACCCACTCTCCACACTTTAGATCACACAAACACACTTTATATTTATTGATAAAGGATTTGCACTACAACTCGTACACCTACTGTAAATTGTACCTAAATTGCACCTCATCCCATTTCTGCCTTGCACTATATAGTATTGTATATTAGTACACTGCATAGTATTGTATATTATATGGTAACTCAGTTACGTCTATTCTGCATCGAACATTGTACATATGTCTATACTGAACACTGTGACCTAATTTTTTTTTTACTTCTAATTTACATGCTATACTATGTTATTTTATTTCATACTTATCTTGTCTTGCACAGTCTCTGGAGCGTAACAGTAAGAAGCATTTTGTATAAAAGTATAGTATAATATTATAATTGTATAATAGTATGACAACTATTAAAGAAACTTGAACTTGAAACTTGAACGCTATATTAAAAAATTCAAATGTATATGATCGGTATACATTATGCTTCATCATGCGTGAAGGAAAGAGGGGGGGTCGTTTATAATTCCTTGATCATCAGTAACGGCTTTATTTAGTATGGGTTGATATATTGATCAAACAAAAAAATTGACAATCGGGCTGAAAATAACATTAGTGTCCTCTTACCGTTCGCCGATGAGACTGGAGGAAAAAGATCCCAATTATTTGACGTCGATCTCCTAGATCCATTTCCGGTTTGTATGACGCAATAAACGGCGAAATCATATAGATTATTGCGTTTCGAAAGCTATCCAAATGCACTCAAGTGTGTATACTGATCCACGCAACAATACATCTCTGGCGGAGGAATTTCCTCGATGCACCGATCGCCACTTCCGGTTTGGCGTGAGTGTAACTCGCCCGACCATCCACCAGGTGGCAGTATTGATGCATTGCAATATCAGACAGGGTGCCGCTGCAGTCCGGAGGGAGGCTGGATGAATTATGAATGCCATGGCGAAACATTTTTATATTGATCCCAATAACGATTTACGCCGTTGTTGGCGTTCAATGCATGGCGGGCAATAACGATTTACGCCGTTTATGGCGCACAATGTGTTAAAGGAACACGTCAACTTTTTGGGAAATTTGCCATCTACCCTGGAGTTAGACAAGCAGATAGGCTTAGGGAACAGCCACCCTGTTAGCCTAGCTTAGCGTCATTCACTGGAAGTAGGTGTGCCAGTGTAGCCTAGTTCCCAACAGTCACGAAATACACTCCAAATACAACTCCAAAACATTCCTGTAAACATGTTATGACCTGTGTATTTACCATGTGGAGAAAAAAAAATTACATTTTCGTTTTCTAAATATATATATATTTTTTAACTGGGATTTTGAGGTGATGAAATCACTGCGCCCAGGCAGCAGTGGTTTGGCAAAAAAAATCTGAGTATATTATCTGCTTAGAAAACGAAAATGTATAATTTTCTTTTTTTCTCCACGTGGTAAATACACAGGTCACAACATGTTTACAGCAAATTTCCCCCAAAGTTGGCATGTTCCTTTAATGTCCTCGTGTTTCCAATTCATCCCCCTGTCTTCCTTTAGGCTCGCGGGACGATCCGCCGATGGCCAATCGGACGACGTGCCGGACGCCTGTTACGTCAGAGGCCCCGGGGGCGCGGCGGCCGAGGTCATGACCTGCGAGGTGGCTGACGGCCTGAGCTCCCTGATGGCGAGCGGCTCGGAGGAACTGGTCAGCAGGGTGCTCAGGGTCGGAGTTCAGGACGGGACCCGCTGCCGCTTCCCCGTGACCGTCGTCGTGCCTTTCCGGGCGCGTTACCGCGGCAACTACAGGGATGTGGCCGTCAAGGTGGTCGACGGGGAGGGGAGGGCGAGCTACGTCAGTCCGATAACCACGGAGGGCTGCTATGGAGGACAGAGGGTAAGGTGTAGCCTGCGTTCATTGTGTGGACCATGCTATAATTCATTAATATTTTTTTCTTTCTTTCGTTGTCTCAAACATCAACATTAAAATATCACAGTAAACCAAATGTAACGGGGAAGCCTGTGGGTATGTCCACAGTCACGGAAACAGGTGTGTTGACGAGTGACTGTGGCAGTGCGGGTTGGTAAATTAAACTCACTTCCCCATAACAGGGTTAACAGACGCATAGGTACGGTAGTTAGGAGTGAATTCACTTCTTAGTGCAGCGGCCTGTGTCGTCGCCCGTGACGCGGGAGCCCCCTGTTCGACTCCCCCTCGGGACATTAACATTTAACATCAACACAACGCAGACCAATATGATCCGTCACAGTGGTGCCCAGTGACCCGGATGTCCTGAGGGGCGTGAGTTTAGGGAGGTGAGTGTAACGGGGAAGCCCGTGGGTATGTCCACAGTCACGGAAACAGGTGTGTTGACGAGTGACTGTGGCAGTGCGGGCTGGTAAATTAAACTCACTTCCCCATAACAGGGTTAACAGACGCATAGGTACGGTAGTTAGGAGTGAATTCACTTCTTAGTGCAGCGGCCTGTGTCGTCGCCCGCGACGCGGGAGCCCCCTGTTCGACTCCCCCTCGGGACATTAACATTTAACATCAACACAACGCAGACCAATATGATCCGTCAGACAAACATATACCTGCATATATACGTTCTATATACCTGCATATAACCCATACACCTCTCTATAATAGCAAGTACAATAATGCTATATACTGTATAGTTTCAAGTTTCTTTATTAGTTGTCATACAAAAATACAGAATACTTTTATATGAAATGCTTTTTTCTGATTTGCTCCTGAGAGTGTGCTAGATAAAAATATAAAATATAAAAAATATTAAATATATATAAAATATAAGTATAAAATAGAAAGTCCGTAAACAAACAAGTCTAAACAAAAGTGTTCAATATACATATATACAATATACAATGCAGAGTAGAAAAAAAAAGTAACTGAGTTACAATACAATATACAGTACAATGCAGAAATGGGATGAGGTACAACTTAGGGTAAGGTGCAATGAGGTATGAGTTGTAGTGCAAATCTCTTTACCAATCAATATAAAGTGTGGTAAAGTGGGTAAAGTGGGTACTACAGTGAGTTGTTTATTTAAAGTGAGTGTGTACGTGTGGATGTGTGTGCTGTGAGTGTATTTGATGGTTTGTTACATAGTGTTATTGTCGTTGCGCATCCTGATGGCCTGGGGATAGAAGCTCCTTCTGAGTCTCTCTGTGCTTGCCATGAGACTCTGGTATCGCTTGCCTGACCGCAGCAGTTCAAAGAGGCAGTTGTTTTGGTGGCTAGAGTCTTTGATTATTCTCTTAGCCTTACCCCTGCAACGCTTGTTGTAAATGTATTGGAGAGTGGGAAGCCCACCTTTTGTGTATATAGTGTATATATATATTTATTCTTGTTACGATTAGAACGTTAACACTTTGAGTGCCAACGACGAAATATCTTGTTTGTTCATGCCGACCGTTCAGTGCCAACGACGAGAGATCTAGTTTTTTTTATTAGCAATTTGAATTCATATTTCATCAATCTAGCCTCACGTTACCACTGCAAACTCTCTCTGAGCTCCATTGGGGAAATACCGCCCCCTATCGTCTCTCCCTGTGGTACTGCACCCCTTTGGAATGGATTTAATGAAAAAAATAATCCTGCTTCCTCATTTTACTTCTCAGGCAAGTCACCCGAGACGATCGGACTCATTCTGGAGCCTCAGAACAGCGTGGAATATATATTTACAGTACCCAGCGTTGGATCAATAAACACGATCGATATTTGGAATGGCGATCAGGAATTGGAATAATATTTTTGGAGAACATCTGATCTGAGGTAAGGAATCTATTTGACCAGTCTTAGGATAATCAGAGCTTTTTTCACAGAGATATCAACAGTGCCCTATGTGTCTGTGTGCGTGTGTGTGTGTGTGCTGATCAGGAAATGAGATAATCGATTTTTCAGCCCGCTTCTATAGCGTGCATAAGTAAACATATACTATCGATAATCTAGCGTTTATTTGAAAACGATTCATAAATGTGTATTCCAGAATATTCCAGTAAAGGGCGATTATCACGGAATCTTTATATTTTCCTGAAACTTTCCAAAAACGAGAGTTTTTCAAAATGGTATAAAACGGAAATGAACCGATTAAAAAACAATCCGTTTGAAATAGGGAAAAGAAAATAGACTGTAGTCTCAAAAACGAGATAAGCACAACACTAACGAGTACTCACAACAGTGAAACAGGAAACAGAAGTAATGACCCAGCAAGGAATGCTGGGCAGACAGCACTTAAATACACAGACTAATTAGAGACATGAGGGTGATTGGTAAATTAGACACAGCTGGGTGGAACAACTAAACAGAAAACATAACAGGGTTAATATACTGAAACATGACAAGACCAAACAGCACATAGATACAGACACAAGGGAGACAAAACTAGATTAGACAATGGGGCACAGTACAGACAACAGATGAACAAACAACAGATTGGTGATGACAGACAGGAAATTAATAAATACAAGACAACAAAAATGTACACACTGAACTAGGCCACCTGGTGGTTGAAAGACATAGTTCAGCAGTGGGAATTGTCCATGGACAGATGGGAGTTGTGAAGCATATGTCTGTACATACCTGCACATAATCCTTCTACATATCTGTAGATACTATAACAAAAATGTGATCACAAAAGAAATATATATATATCTGTAGAGAAGAGCGTTCTCTACTCTTACTAGTTACGCTGCTGGCCAGTATGACTTACTACAATAGTGCCTTTATACCTGTATCACTGTACATATTAATACTACAACTCTGTACATACATCTGATTAGCACTATTACCCAGTAGTACTTTACATAATTTACATCATCACACAATGCAGTACCCTATCATTGTACAGTTTCATAATAAAATCAGCATCAACAACTTAATTGACCCTCTTCATTTCTGTATTTCTCTAAAATGATTTAGTTATATTTCTATTTAAACTGTGACATGCTGTTGATTTGCTTGATCTCTTCATAAATGGTAAATGGTTCATTTATATAGCAGCTTTTATCCAAAGCGCTTAACAATTTTGTTCCTTACATTCACCCGTTCACTCACACACTGACGGCAGAGGCAACTATGCAAGGTGCCAACCTGCTCATCAGGAGCAATTAGGGGTAAGTGTCTTGCTCAAGGACTCTTCGACACGCTGCCCGGGAGGAGCGGGAATCGAACCGGAACGTCGATCACCAGACGAAAGCTCTACCTCCTGGGCCAATATTGCCCATCTTCATCATTCTAGTCCATTCCACAGAGTCTCCCTGCAGACTGAAACACACATACTCTCAAGAGCGGTATTGTTTTATTGTTTTATTGTGGATCCCCATTAGTCTACACCAAAGTGAGACTACTCTTCCTGGGGTCCAAACATTAAAAATACAAACAAACACACACAAAAAAGTCTAAATAAAAATATAAAACCACAAACATTGAAGTACTCACAAGAAGACATCACAACGAACAAAACAGTGAATAAAAGCTCACTCAATATTCATAAGTTAGATATCACAATTCTCCAACCGGTACGGACACAAAGCTGTTTTAAATGAGCTGTCCTTCTTAACCCTTTCACTACCACACTACCAAAGGGTTAACCCTTTCACTGCGACAATACAGAAGGTTAACCCTTTCAATGCCACATGACAAAATGGTTAACCCGTTCACAACCACACTACATAAGGTTAACCCTTTCACTACCACACTACAGACGTACTATCCCTTACTTACTATATCAAAACGTCTGTCTAGTTTTTAAAATAAAGTGTGGATTGGCTCCTCCTCCTTTGTCATCAACCTCAAGTCTGCCTCAACCAGGAACACTAGAGGTGCGGCAAGGGGGGACTGTACAATCCCTTTCAAAAAAAGTGTATTTGGCCAGGCCGTCTTCTCATACAGAGCATCCCACCAATGGAACTCAATTCCTCAAACAATTAGAGTGTCCACATCATACCATTCATTCAAGTGCAGGGTTAGGGAATGGCTCATTGATAACCAGAACTGTCAACACTGAGGTGTCTGTATGTGTATATGTGTGTGTGGATATGGATATGGTGCGTCTGTCTATGTCTGGGTCTCTTAATATGTCATGATGTGCTCTGTCCTTGTGTCCATGACTGTATTGTGACCTGTATCCCTACTATGTCTATGTGCTTTTGTTGTGTTTTTATTCTAATGTATTTATCTTGATTTTATTCTGTTTTTATTGCTAACCCTTTTTTTACACAGGATTTTAGCCTGTACCTTCTGGCAGGGGGACTACCAATGGAAATTAGCCTTTTGGCTAAAATTGGGTGCATTTACATTTGTAAAATGTTTTATTAATGTACACTGTCCCCCTTGAACAAATAAAGTAAACCTAACCTAAACCTAACTATCCCTTACTTTTGAGATATAATGTGCCTGTGTTCCGTCAGGGCTCGTTCGCAGAGGCGAGGGTGTACTCGCTGGGCCTGTTCGCCGTGGTGTCCTGCCTGAAGAGGGAGAACTACACCATCCCGAGGAGGGGCCTGTCCCTCAAACTCCCCATGGACCAGCGTGTCTGTCTGGACTACCTGCCTGGCTCCTTCCCCGCCCCCCTGGTGGCCCAGTGCATGGTGGGATATGAAGCGGGAGTCTAATAACGACTAAATCTGTAGATATCCACGTCAGCACATTCCCTTGTACTGTACCTATTGGTAATGTTATGTCATTATTTTATGTTGTGTTATATTAGGGGTTTGTGAGGTACATTTTATTTTGATGTAGTGTGTGTTTGTGAGAGAGAGAGAAGAGGGGGGAGAGGAAGAGAGATAGAGGAAGATAGAGAAAAAGATAGGGAGAGGAGAGATAGGGAGAGAGAGAGAGAGAGGAGAGAGAGAGGAAGAGAAGGAGAGAGAGGGAGAGAGAGTAGAGAGAGAAAGAGAAGGAGAGAGATAGAGGAAGAGAGAGAAAAAGATAGGGAGAGGAGAGAGATAGAGGAAGAGAGAAGAGAGGAAGAGAGGGAGCGAGAGGGAGAGAGAGTAGAGAGAGGAAAAGAGAGAGAAAGAGGAAGAGAGAGAGGAGAGAGATAGAGGAAGAGAAGGAGAGAGAGGGAGAGAGAGTAGAGAGAGAGAAAGAGAAGGAGAGAGATAGAGGAAGAGAGAGAAAAAGATAGGGAGAGGAGAGAGATAGAGGAAGAGAGAAGAGAGGGAGAGAGAGTAGAGAGAGGAAAAGAGAGAGAAAGAGGAAGAGAGAGAGGAGAGAGATAGAGGAAGAGAGGAAGAGAAAGTAGAGAGAGTAGAGAGAACAGTAAGACGTCAGATTTCTAATGAAGTGACTGATATGCGTCCACTTCTCCCGTCTGTTCTCTGGGTCACAGAGGACGTTAAATCCAGTCACCCGTGAAACAACACAAAGTCACCGCAGTAGCTTTCAGATTAATCTAACGTACAGTACTACAGTAAGACATTAGACGTCATCCTCTCTGCATGGTTTACTGCGTTACCGTGTCTGGATAACCTTGCGCTGGTGGAGCAAACCGACAGTGTTTTTGTGAAACTAATTTTCAGTATCGCATCACAGCATCATTTTAAATTGGAATCGGAAAATCTCCATTCACCAATTATGATGAACGTACAGGAATTTGTCCTGGTGGAATTACAATCTCCGTTTGAAGGACTCTCTGCTCTTTTCATCCCTAAAGACCCAGAAATGAGAAAGAAAGCTTTTAAGTGTTCATGCCTACTGCTTGGAACAATCTTCAGTCTGATCTAAAAAATTCAAAGCTTGGCAACTCTTTTTTTCTTTATCCACTTTTTCTCCTTATTTTTCTATTTTTCTCCCATCCCCAATTTCGCCTCGCCAATTCTCCCTTCAATTCTCCCCTCCCCTGTCTCGAACGTTGCTAGACTATGCCTCCCACTGGTCGGCTGCAGTGAGGACCACGCCTTGCATTACGTGTCCCCTCCGGTACACGAGGAGGCAGCTGTCGCATCTTTTCACCTGAACAGCGCGATCTCTCAGTGGCGAGGAGTAACGCGTGGGAGGCTCACGCTGCCCCCGATACTTCCTGATTCTGCTGTACAGGCGCACCAACCGACCTGTAGGAGTCGCTGTCCACAACGTCCAATCCCCACCCACCGACTTTCCCACCCCTAACACTGCCAATTGTGTTAGTATGAACAACCAGCCAAGCCGGTGGCAACGCCGGGAGCTGGGCTCAAACCCAGCATCTCCTGCGTTAGTGGCGAGCGCCTTGCCCACTGTGCCACTTAGCCGCCCCAAAGCTTGGCAACTCTGAATGTATTTTAAGGCTATGGTGAAGCCTTTTGCAACCAGGTTTTCGGTGTGCAAATGTTTTATTATATTATTTATTTTGTAATGTTACTTTTATCTATAATGTCTATGCGTTTATTTTAGATTCTGCTATTATTGGTCGGGTCTCCCTTGTAAAAGAGATCCTGGATCTGAAATGGGACAAACCTGGTTAAATAAGTATAAATAAAATAAACGTTGTAGAAAGAACTGCTTGTTTACAGTTTATTATGCCACCTATGCAGCTCGTTTATTTGCCTGCCTCTGCCACAAATGTATCTATTAGTTATAAGGCGGTCTGTCAGAGTTAAAAATGTTTCACTATCAATGTATTAAATTAGCCATTGTTTTTGGTTCTGACCCGCCATATAATGGCTTGGCAAATGTTTGTCCCTCCCCCCCTTACTCAGATCCAGCCAATAGAGGCCGCCCTTCTGGCCACGGCGAAGTCCAAATGTGATTCCTCCTGCCACTCTGTGACGTCCACCAGCCCGCTGCTCTACCTCACCCACCCCTCCTCCCAGGCCCTGCTCAGACCATTCATGGTCACCCTGCCCTGTCCCCCCAACCCCGACAAGAGGAAGGCGGCGCAGGGGGAGGAGCCAGACAGCCGCCACGTCCGCCCAATCAGTGCAGCTCTGCAGTGGGATACGCCCACTTTGCACAGAGTGAGGTGAGTTGAACCAAAGGATCCTCGGAGGAAAAGGAAGATGACTGATTGAAATCCGCGTCCAATGGGATGAACATGGAACCGTTCCCGTCTCCTAAGTGGGCGGGACTTTTTACACAGGAGTCGTTAACCCTTTCACTACCACACTACAGACGGTTAACTGTCTGTAGTGTGGTAGCGAATGGGTTAACCCGTTGTCGTGTGGTCGTGAAAGGGTTAACACTGTGATATGGCTGTGAGAATTTTCACAATATTTTAACTGTAATTGGTCTGTTCCGTTATGTCCTCTCACCAAGTTGTCAATGTAAAAAGAAAAAAAAGTTTGTATTAACCTGCCTGGTTACATAAAATCAAACAAGTAACAGTTTCAAACAAACTTGTTTTTTGCTGGATCTACAGGTCAGAAAAGCTTCCATTTAGCATCAACATAATTCAGAACACCTTCAGCTTGCAAGATACTGTACGGTCCAATTATTTACCTCTATTTCGATCACATTCGACCAAAGCCTCTACATATCTTTGGTGTCCTAAGGTGTGTGTGTGCCTTGTGGTGTAGCTCACATGACACAGGAAGTGAGAAGGACATGGTTAACCATTTCACTACCACACTACATAAGGTTAACCTTTCACTACCTTCTGTATTGTCGCAGTGAAAGGGTTAACCTTTTGGTAGTGTGGTAGTGAAAGGGTTAATGTCTCTGGTGGAAAGCACCTTTCTTCATCTTTGTGCAACTCGCCGTGTTGTGAAAATCCACATGACGCCACATCTCTTCCTCCAGAGCCTCGAGTGTCTCAGTGAAGTCCCCCAGAGACCCGTCCGGGGAGCTGCTGGTTCTGCTGGGTTGGCGGGACGGGCGCTGGGACCTTCTGGAGCAGGTCGCTGTGAGGAACCTGCAGAACGGACTGGTGTCCTTTGAGCTGACCGAGAAGTTTGACAGGTTTGCAAAAGGTTTTCAGCTACAGTATCCCCCCCCAACCAGAATTCTTACAATCTAGGGTCTGTACCATGTTGTATGGCCTTAGTCTAGACAGGTCTTCCAAATCTTTAGGGTCCCATGATACTGGGTCCCTAGAATTACTTTTTACTAAAAAGGAATACAAAATATTTGAGGGTTATTGTTAAATTAATTTGATTAGCTTAATTCAATGCCTTTTAGAGTGCACAGAAGCCACTGTAACGGCTTGGTGTAAACATGCACCTTTTAAAATGTTGACCGCTGCCAAAAACATTTGGAAAATGTGTAACTGTGACACCTGCTGGCTGAAAGCGGTACTGCCCTGGTTACTCTCGCATCTCTGGGGTTTCTTTTTCTGCTCGCAGACAAATTCTCGGTTTCTTGGCGGTCTTGTATTCGTTTTACACCGTTGCAGAAAATACCCCGCATTCTGTGCGCGAAGAACCTACATCTCATTCGCTCGAGGCATACGTTGGCATCGCGAGAAGGCTGACCGAGCTGGTCACGCCAGACCACTTGAGGCTATAGCATTGAACACGAGCGGTGAACGTGAGCGGTGTGTTTAAGCTCGGCCAGATCGCAAATGTGTTCTGTATTAATACAAAAATTACACATTGTTCCTAAAAAGGTGCTATAGATATAACATTCGGCCACCAGATGTCGCACTAGAGCACCAGCATGTCATTTATCCAATCGGGTGTGTTCCATGTGGGGAAATAGAAATGCCTGCAACATGTAAACAACAACATAATTTTTTTTATTATACTGTAAATGCATTAATAAACGTTTTTTTGGGGGGGGGGGGGGGGGGGGGGGGGATAATTTTTTTTTCTTTTATTCTGCACCTTTCTAAAAGCTCTGTGGATGTATTATTTAGAAAGAATATGACTACATAAAAATGCTATCGATAGCACCTTTAAAACAGCACTTTGCTCCTTTGCAAAACACCACAGTAGTTTAGGGTATGACAACAAGCATTAAAACCTCAACATACTGCAGTAATTTGCTCTAAGGGAGCCCCTCCCGCACTGAAGCCAGGCAACGTGAGACGACCACTCAGCTCAGCCAACCTGTAAAATGATTGTAATTGTTACAGTAGAAGCCCTTAGAAGTCCAGCTTTTACTGCTACTCTACCACTACTCCACCACTCCACTTTGTGACTTCTATTGTTCTGGATTTCACACCTCCACTGCCTGCCACAGGCTGGAAAGATTTTCATCTTACATTTTTATTCGTCCCAGCCCCATCTAATTTCTTAGCTTTTTTCACTGTTTATTTATCATGCATTGCAACACTAATATATGGTACAGTAGCCCAAGTCAGACTGCCCATATAAAAATTATCTTGGGGTCTGAGGGCAGTAGCCCCCGACCCCCTCCCTGGGGAAGCACTTAGCTTAAGTACCCTCGCTTTGTTTACTGCAGAAAATGTACTTAAGCACTTGAGTTAAGTACCCTCGCTTTATTTACTGCAGAAAATGAACACCTAGTGCTAGTTCTAAACTGACATCGAAGTGACATTGGAGTGGCTGGCAGAAGGGACCAGATTCTGAAAAGATTCATCTGTATTGTAGCTAAACCTAAGAGTTACACGGTAAGCATTAACATCAGTTAAAAGAACATGCCAACATTTGGGGAATTAGCTTATTGTCTTCTCCAGAGAGAGACAAGAAGATAGATACCAGTTTCCTCTCCGTGCGTTCAGTAGAAAGCTATCTGGCTGCACAATGAATGGAAGCGGACATGGCCGCTTAGCCTAGGCATTGTCCAACTAACACCTCTCCCGAAGGCTAACCGGCCATGTCCGCTTCCATTCATTGTGCTAAGCTAGGCTAACGTTCAGCCATATAGCTTTCTACTGAATGCACGGAGAGAAAACTGGTATATATCTTCTTGTCTGTCTCTCTGGAGAAGAAGATAAGCTTCCCCAAAATGTTGGCGTGTTCCTTTAACCTACCTAGCACATTCTTCACGGTCCATTTCCGCATCGCTCCACTACAAAGGGACCTTTGACGAGGGCACACAGTAAATATCACAATAACTACCATGAATCGGATCAAATCCAAACTCTTTATTGCCATCACGATACCGCGATAATCAATCCAGGTACTCCATCATCGTCCAAGCGGAGTTGAGAACGGCGTACGCTCCGATGTAGGGTAGCCACGTCCAGAACAGGAGCATGAAGAGAGCGGTCAGGACCAGGGCCACGACCTCCGGGGACGGTTCCATAGAGAGAGAGCCGCCAGGGAGGACCTGCAGGGGGACAGCTGGTCGGCGGCCGGTTTGTCCGATACGTCCGTCCCCAAAGAGGAGAACCTGAGAGACATTTTCTGGTCAGAGGTCACACCGGACGACAAGACTCTGCTGCACACAGATATATATAAGATACGCCAGCTCAACTGCTGCCTGATAACCAATACTCTCCGTCTGACTAATATTTGGTAAAGATTAGCTTAGATTCAAATGTATCATCATCATACAGAACGGAAATAAGTTTGGCATCCAACCAGAGTGCAAATGTAACGTTAGGTTATGGCTATAACCAAGTTCTGTTAGTTAGGGGTGACGCTTGGCATCACTACTGCACTCCCTCGCGTACGTGCACGCGCACTGAATAAATTCCACAAATGTACCTTTAATACCAGTATTAGTCTGACCACACCCCTCATCAGCTTACCTTCATAAGCAGGTGTGTGGTCACCTGCTCTCCTCCTTCCCAAGCTTTCACCACAAGGTGAGGTCAAGGGCTGCAGCGGCCGTCTGATGCCAAGCGTCACCCCTAACTAACAGAACTTGGTTATAGCCATAACCTAACGTTCTGTTTCGTTAGGGGCTCTGCTTGGCATCACTACTGCACAAGGGGAGGCCAAGCGGAGCCGCTGGCTGACAAATACACCCCGCTGACAGCCCCCCAAAACCATCAGAACAGGGAGGGCCGAGCCCCCCCGACCCCCCCTAATGGAGGGTATCCCCCCTATTAGGGGCTTCACGGGAAGGCGACGGACCCGACCGTGCGAAAAGGCACTCAAGCAACTCAACGCACAGGGTGAGCAGACCGTGGCTTGACCCCACGACTACACACACGCACAACCCGCATGCCACCCGGGAACGAACGGAGGAACAACCTCGTTACTGCCCCCAGAATCACGGGGTCAAGGGCAAACCCAACCCCGTGGCAAGGCCGTAGCAGCGGAGCACGAAGGAAGACCCAGACCCACCAAAAGGACTGGACTCCCTAGAATGGGGGCCCGGAGAAGTCCATGATGCCAGCATCAAGACCCCACCAGGTGGGCACGTAGTGCCCCGCCCCCCACAACGCCAGCGTATTCGGACAAAGGCCCCTCAGTTACTGCACCTGGTATTCCCAGGCGGTATCCCAACCAAGTACTAACCAGGCCAGAACCTGCTTAGCTTCCGAGATCGGACGAGATCGGGCGTGTTCAGGTCGGTATGGCCGTAAGCCGAGCGGGCCCTGTCCCCCCAATAGTACACCGCCTGGCACACTGACCCTGCAGAACAGGCAGTCAGCACGGCCGTAAGCACAAAAAAAAAAAAAAGGTTAACCAACGGAAGCAGGCAGCGCACCGGGGAAAAACCAGGCAACAGGCTGTTAACCCTAGCCTGGAGACTGCGGACGAGACAGGCGCCAGAGGGGACAGCTGAACACAGCTGCCCCGGCGGAAGGGGCGTATGCTGGCGTTGTTGCATGACCAAGCCTCCATTTAAAAACCCCCACCCAGAGGGGTTGAGGCAGAAAAGGCTGACACGATTGGCAGACGTCATGAACGTGCAGGGGCACCCTCAACCGGGTAACCCGGGAGTTGACACTGCTCCAACACACCAGGGAATCAACCACCTTGGTGTTACCCAACGCGGTGGATGTTCCTATAACCCCTCAAGAAAAAACACTTACTATATATGCTATACCGCAGTACAAGTGTCTCAGTTTTCAAAAAAGGGTTAACCCAGGCCTACGGGTCGACGAACATTACCCCGGACCGGGCCTGGCGATACGGGAAGCACAGGGTCACCAGAGGAGGTCAAAGACCACCCCCAATAGGCCTCTCTTCGCCATGCGTGAGAGAGGAGCGAAAAATAATGGAGAACCAGCCCCTAAGCACACCGTACTTGGTATTCCCAGGCGGTCTCCCAACCAAGTACTAACCAGGACCAACCTGTGTAGCGGCCGAGATCCGACGAGATCGAGCGTGTACAGAATGGCATGGCTGTAAGCCATTACGACAGTGCTGAGTAAAAACGTACCCAACCAGGGTCTCCATAGCGCTTAACCCTGTGACACCCAGACCGACCTGGCATTTTTCCCCCTGAAAAAAGCCCAAGTCCCTCAGGGTACCAGAACAGCAGATCTGCATCCCCGGCGGACAACGGGTTCAACTGATCTGGACCAGCGTGACCAGAACCAGTCCCGTGCCCTAACCACGCCGACATGCCTACTCCAGGAGAAGGGCAGATATGCGTGTTGATCTTAACATGAAAAGAAGGCGCCACCCAGACATTCGGGCGAACCGCGCCTGGTGGCCCACCCCAAGGGCGTGAGACCCCTCTACATATGTTCAGATCCATTCCGTCATCATCCCCCAGACATGAACGAGAATCCGTCGAAAAACCAACCCAGGTCGTGGGATTTGGTCGGCGGAAGAGGAAAAACCCCCATCTCAGTTGCTTTATAAAAACGCTGTTTCAACCACAAGCAACCAAGGCGTGCCAGTCAATCGCCTGTTTACAGCGAGCTAGCACTATACGTGCGTCGGGACACACCCCCATCAATGAACAGGCTATTTAGACCTGTCATTGAATCCCCAAGGCGCCCAGGGGAACGACAAGAGGGGTGTGACACTCCCTAACTCCAACACTTCTGGAATAGAAAAGAAGGAAGCATCAACAGTATGTATCCCAGTCTACACAGCCGGGGTAAAAAATGTTCACATTTTTACATCCCACCACCCTCCCATAGGAAGGAGACGGGATCCCCAGAGAGACTTCCCACGCGAGCTGTACAGATTGAAAAGAATATATTGCACCTTGAGCCATGTAAAAAATTGGTTTTAGGGCTCTCCGGGGAAGAGGCACTGAACCCATACACACTCAATAATCGAATTGAATCGAATACATATACAATAGAATAGGACCCTTCTAGAGGGTCCACTCACTTTGACAATCTGAGGAGGAAGGCTCTGTACTCTGATGGAGGCTCCCTCACACGGAAGAAGGAGTCCGAACTCACAGAAGGCCCGAATAGGCGCTTGGTGAGGAGGAGCCCTGACCACCCCCCTGAAACAGATCCATCACATGGACCTGAACAGCACACGGAAGTCCTACCAACAGAGACGCGCACGGTGACGTACTCTATGACGGGGGAATTCCAGCGGTGCACACGCCCAATATACCAGGCCGTGGGACCAGGAAACTCCCTCCCCCCCCCCCCCCCCCCCCCCCCTTGAAGGACAGGGGGTGTACCCCTGACCGACAGAAACAAGGGGGAGAGGAAAGGTTACCAGTTCACCCCTTTACGACCCCACACCCATGATACGATGTAATGACAAAAAGAGAATATGACACAGTCATAGTCAGCTCTATGAAGCGTTTGACAGCTCCACACAGCGCATGAGCTAACCTGCTATCTGATTTTTACTAAGGAAAAACACAGAATAGAGAGGGCTCTGAGAGCCCCGGTCCAACATACACATGTGCTTCTGTGGCCAGTCCAACCCAGTTGTAGGTCACAATGACACACACAACCCATCATCACCTACAAAAATGGCAAAAACACTCAACAGAGGAACGCCGTTTTTCACAATGAGAGAATACATCATTCTCGATTAGTATCGGCCACAGGCCTTGCTAAGCACACACGACAGCGACCAAACCATTTTTTCTTTTAGGAAAATAAAGTTTCTCCAGCAGTTTTAGCACAACCTCAGCAATCAAGCTAAGAGTTACATCGCATCCCTACCACACAAAAGACACAATTAGTGCACAAACATGTCTGATAGGAGGATGAAAAAGTCCCCAGGGAACCGGGGGGAAAACACAATCCTCTTATTTTACCCTCAATACAGCCAGTTAAAACAGGAAAACCTGTTAATATGTGAACACACTGTTCATTGTCATCACAGGCTGAGAAAAGAACATTCTTTTACTCACTTGTCACCAAGCATAGCTTCATAGGTTAGTTACCTTAGTTGTGAGTACACGGTACATATAAACACCATGATGTTTCTCACACAACAACCAGATCATTACATCCCGATTTGCACGGAGAAGCTAACTGCCAGTGACAAAAACAGCTCACACATAACCCGCGCCGTATCCCAAATGCATTGCAGCAACACACGTTTTGGGAAAAACATCGTTATTCACAATACATTTAGAAAAGTAAAACCAGAAAACGTGTTATAAGGTCTGGTCAAACCTGTTCCTACCCGGAACGTAGATCAGCGAAGTGCAGTCACAGACACCGTAGGAACACAGCCGCTCCTGTGTTGTTCGAACTGGGCAGCGTCGCCGCTCCAACCCGCACTACAGTCCTTTGTTGATGCAACCTTGCCGTCCTGGCTCAGGGCAGGGTCGACGAAACATCCCCTGTCAAGGATGACGTCGTAGTCAAGAGTGTAAAACATGTTAAAATCAAAGCACGTTCAACAGAATAGCATCAAGCTAACGGCCGCTCCAACCGTTCGGGTGCTACCGCTCCTGCTCGCGAGACGCCGAGGTAACGACGCACGCGACCAGAAGCGAGCTCACGGCGGCGCGCGAGAAGCTAAGCTACCCCGCGCCAGGCCATGGCCTATAGTAGCAAGCTAACGTTACCTAGCGATCACGACATGCTAGCACCGCAGCTAACAGCTGACTGGCTAACAGTAGGCCCAACCTGAGCAGGCCATGCAGCGATCCCAGCAGGCTAACGCAGCAGTTAACAGCTGACTGGCTAACCGTAAGCTAAGCAGCTATCAACTGAACCTGTAAACAATGACATAACACTCACCCAGACAGGCCGCCGTTCTGAACCTCTCCTCACTTTTTAAGAGAAAAGATAAAACAAGATGTCAACACCGCTTCACAACGGTGATTTTACCAACACCCGACGGAATCAGCACAATACCAACTGGCCTGTGTAGCTGACTTTGAACATGGATCTGCCGCTATCGCACATCCATGCACATATCCCCTCGTGAAGGAATACTCTCATTTGGATATGAAATATGGGGCCTTAACACGGTGACAGAGAGAATCCACTCGTCCAAAACACACAGGGATCACCAGTGTTAATGGTTGCGGCCCACTAGTTAAAAACTATAATGGTCTTCAGACCAAGGCCTTCTGTCGCCTAGGTGGCTGAACAAAGGACCCTAGCCTGGGGCCGGTTTCCATAAACATTGTCAAGTAGCCCCCATAGCACTAACAGACAAGTGGAGCCTGCCAGCAAAACACTACTCACCCAACCTGGAACGCACCGCTTCTCACAACAGCGGCATGTCCGACAGTTCAGCTGTGGCCTGACAGGTTTCACCCCAACAAACACAGCAAGGAACTGCAGTTGAGAAGCATGCAGCGGCGTGCTCCCAATACGAAAACCGGTGGAGGATTTTTAGAATGATCAACATCTTCCAGACACTCCAGTACGAAGACAATATCGCCGTATTTTCTCGAAAATAGTGAGAGAGAAAATAAAGATATGATGTCAACGTATCTCCTCCTTGTAAACAAAATTTTTCTCCACGTCAACTAACAACACGTCAAGTGGGGTACTACCGAGGCACTTCCTTGTGGTGAAAGCGAGAAGGAGGAGAGCAGGTGACCACACACCTGCTTATGAAGGTAAGCTGATGAGGGGTGTGGTCAGACTAATACTGGTATTAAAGGTACATTTGTGGAATTTATTCAGTGCGCGTGCACGTACGCGAGGGAGTGCAGTAGTGATGCCAAGCAGAGCCCCTAACGAAACAGAACAGTCAATTCTGTTTGCCCCTTTATATCCTATACTACGCTACTTCACACTATACTATGCTACTTAATTATTTATTTGATTTGTCTTGAACATAAACATAAAACAAGTTTAAAAAAACAAAAAGGTAAATAGTCAAAGACTATTTCCATACAATAAGTGTTCGAGAAGGAACAGGGGGAAGTAAAAAAAAAACGTATCAAGCCCTGCCCCTTCTTTACAATATTTTACATTATAATTGAATACAAATAAAAATAATATAACAAATAATGAAAAATAAAATAAGTTTTTTATATATCCAAATATCCATATGAGAAAAAAATATGTATTAGGCAGTCACATTACTGCTCAAGCTCCACTCTCTTATATTTATCCATAAGTGCTTGTTTATAGCTACCTTAAAATTTATTGATATTATCGCTTAATTTTATACTCACATACAGACCATTCCAGAGTGATACCCCACAAACTGCAATGCACATACTTTTAAGAGTTGTACGTACCGTACAGTAGGTCGTTTTAAACCTAATGTCCCTCTAAAATTATAAACACTCTCTCTAGCCATGACTTTTTTTTTGAATGTTGCTTGGTAATTTGTTTTTTATTGCCAGAAACATAATTTGTGCAGATTTGAATTTGATTAAGTCCATGAATTTTAATGTTGGACTCTTTACAAACAGACTATTTGTGTGATCTAAATATCTACCATGATGTACTATCCGCATGGCTCTTTTTTGCAGTGTGCATATTTTTTGTAAGTTGCTTTTATAAGTATTTCCCCAAGTTTCAACACAATATGATGAGATATGGTACAATGAGTGTGCAATATAATGTATATAGAGTTTTCTGATTCAGGATATATCTAGTCTTGCCCAGTATACCAATACTTCTCGCTAACTTTGAACACAAATATTTTATATGGGGTTTCCAGCAGTTTGTTGTCTATTAAAACCGCTAGTTTGTGTGTAATAATACTTCACACTATACTACGCTACTGCACACTATACTACGCTACATCACACTATATTACGCTACTTCACACTATACTATGATACTTCACACTTCACACTATAATATGCTACTTCATACTATACTATGCTACTTCACACTATACTATGCTACATCACACTATATTACGCTACTTCACACTATACTATGCTACTTCACACTTCACACTATACTATGCTACTTCATACTATACTATGCTACTTCACACTATACTATGCTACTTCACACTATACTACGCTACTTCACACTATACTATGCTACTTCACACTTCACTACGCTACTTCATACTATACTACGCTACTTCACACTATACTATGCTACTTCACACTATACTATGCTACTTCACACTATACTATGCTACTTCACACTATACTTCGCTACTTCACACTATACTACGCTTCTTCACACTATACTACGCTACTTCACACTATACTACGGTACTTCACACTATACAATGATACTTCACACTATACTACGCTACTTCACACTATACTATGCTACGTCACACGCTACTTCACACTATACTACGCTACTTCACACTATACTACGCTACTTCACACTATACTATGCTACTTCACACTATACTACGCTACTTCACAATATACTATGCTACTTCACACTATACTACGCTACTTCACACTATACTATGCTACTTCACACTATACTATGCTACTTCACACTATACTATGCTACTTCACACTATACTAAGCTACGTCACACTATACTACGCTACTTCACACTATACTACGCTACTTCACACTATACTATGCTACTTCACACTATACTACGCTACTTCACACTATACTACGCTACTTCACACTATACTATGCTACTTCACACTATGCTATGCTACTTCACACTATACTATGATACTTCACACTATACTACGCTACTTCACACTATACTACGCTACTTCACACTATACTATGCTACTTCACACTTCACACTATACTACGATACTTCACACTATACTATGCTACTTCATACTATACTACGCTACTTCACACTTCACACTATACTACGATACTTCACACTATACTATGCTACTTCACACTATACTACGATACTTCACACTTCACACTATACTACGATACTTCACACTATACTATGCTACTTCACACTATACTACGATACTTCACACTTTACACTATACTACGATACTTCACACTATACTATGCTACTTCACACTATACTACGATACTTCACACTTCACACTATACTATGCTACTTCACACTATACTACGCTACTTCACACTATACTATGCTACTATGCTACTTCACACTATATTACGCTACTTCACACTATACTATGCTACTTCACACTATACCAGTGCTTCTCAAACTTTTTCTGTCAGGCCCCCCTTTGGCGGACCAAAATATTTTGGGCCCCCCCCCCCTCGCCCCAACAAAATAGTCATGAAATGGGCCATGTTTAAATTTATTGAAATAACACCAATATCGTGACCTTTCAAATTGACAACACCTTCCCTCGTGAGAGCCACCTTGCCTCGCTGTGAAACAGCACTGCAGAATGGTCAGCTCCCATCTCCTCACACAGCGCAGAGAACAGGCGCGCTTTCAGGGGTCAGGTTTTGATGAAATTTACCACGTTTATAACTTCTGTCAAAACCTCATTCAGCTCAGGGCTAAGCTGTCTTGACGCTGGCGCCTCTCTGTGAATTTACAGTGCGTCCATTGTGCGTTTGGCGAGACCCCCTTGATGAGCGCCTGTAGCCCCCTCCTTTTCCCTGCGCACCGTCAGAGCAAAAGCCCACACAGTTCTCCCATTTCAGTCCATGTTCTGTCAGGTAACTGTCAATAATTTTGAAGAGCTCATCAGCTGTCGCTCTGTTTTTGACATATTTGCAAAACAGCAGATCTTCACTCAGTGACTGGGAATTTACAAAGCGAACATAGGAAATAAGCAAACAGTCTTTATTGCTGTCAGTCTTTGACAAGGCAACACGCATGTCATCCTCAAGGCTCAACTTGGCCCTATATTTTGTTTTCAGAGCTGTCATGGATGAAAAGCCAGCTTCACACAGATATGTGGTGCTGAATGGTATCAACACCTTAACTGCTGCATCAGGAGATACTTGGTACTCAGCACCACACTCTGAAACTAGCTCTCCAGGTGGTATCAGATGAGATTTCAATGAGTTCTTCCAAGCGTTTGGATGGAGATGTGTCAGGAAGCTTTGTCTCAATGTTGTCTGTAAAGGTTTTTTTTATCCAGAGTAACTTGGTGATCCTTTTCTGTGTTTTATTATAATGATTTTCAGATTTTGAGAAATGGTCAAACTTATCCAAATATGGTATTTTCATGGAGAACAGTGCAGCTGCAACAGATAGCACTTTAGTGATAATTTTCTGTAATCCAAAAAAAAAATTATCTCAAGGCCCCCCCTGTCACGCCCCCCACTTTGAGAAACACTGCACTATACTATGCTACTTCACACTATACTACGCTTCTTCACACTATACTACAATACTTCACACTATACTACGATACTTCACACTATATTACGCTACTTCACACTATACTACGCTACTTCTCACTATACTACGATACTTCACACTATACTACGATACTTCACACTATATTACGCTACTTCACACTATACTACGCTACTTCACACTATACTATGCTACTTCACACTTCTTCAATCAATATCTGGCATTTTAAAAAGAAAAGAAAAGCAGAGAGCAGTCAGGGTCACAACCTGAGGGGACGGTTCTGTAGAGAGAGAGCCGCCAGGGAGGACCTGTGGGGAGACAGCTGGTCCGCAGCTGGTTTGTCCAACACGTCCGTCCACAAAGAGGAGAACCTGTGAGACATTTATTTATGTATTATGACACAGTTTCATCTACTCACTGTAAATAATCACCAATTCCATTAGGTTAGATTCCCCGTCTCTTACCATATCTCCTCTCACCATTGCCCTCCTGCAAAAGCACACCAGCCACTGCAGCTTGTTAGAGGGCCTGCAGGTTCTCAGTAGGGCCCCCTCGCCCGTCAGGCACAGTGTCAGAACGGGCCGACTCACACCAGAGAGGAGGATGCAATGGACCCTGCGCCTGAGCAAACACAACAGGTTTACCGCACTGTAGATGAAACGGGTTAGCCGGTACTCAAAGTTGATGTCTAATACGAATCTAAACGATACTGGACTGACAACAGCCACTCTCTACATGGATACCTAGGTGCACCAAAGCACTTTAGTAGGTGTATACGCACCATAGCACTTTAGTAAATGCATAGGAACTAGGGATGCTCGATATTGGCTTTTTTACCGATACCGATATACCGATATTGTCCAACTCTTAATTTCCGATACCGATATCAACCGATACCGATATATGCAGGGTCCCCCCCCCTCGCCCCCAAAATGAATAATTTCAGGTAATTAACATTACATATATCTTGTCATGGAATTAACACAACATTATGCATACTTTTGACAATAAATAAAATCAGAATTTGTTCTTACTTGCTTGCCTGGGTAAATAAAGGTGAAACAAATGTAAACAAATATATATATATATTTTTTTTAATTTTTTTTTTAAACAGATACCGATCATTTCCGATATCACATTTTAATGCCAATATCGGCCGATAATATCGGACATCCCTAATAGGAACCATAGCACTTTAGTAAGTTTATACGCACCATAGCACTTTAGTAGGTGTATAGACACCATAGCACTTTAGTAGGTGTATAGACACCATAGCACTTTAGTAAGTTTATACGCACCATAGCACTTTAGTAAGTTTATACGCACCATAGCACTTTAGTAGGTGTATAGGGACCATAGCACTTTAGTAGGTGTATATGCACCATAGCACTTTAGTAAGATTATACGCACCATAGCACTTTAGTAAGTGTATAGACACCATAGCACTTTAGTAGGTCTCAAGTCAAGCGTCAAGTCAAGAGTTTTATTTGTCACGGCATACAAGTATACGATGAAATGCGGGTGGTCTTGCCCGCAACGATGTGCAATACAGTGGTACAGCATGTAATAGAATCCAATAAAAAACAACATTGTGCAATAAACAGGTAACAGGTAACATGGTGGGACATCTCGGTATCTGTACACAGTTATTTACAGGGCATATAGGACATGCTAGTTAGCTTAGGCAGTGCAATACACTGTTACTGTTGTTATACTAATATTAAAGTGACCTTTCCTTTTTGGCCATAAGTGTGGGCGTGTGCGGCATGAGTGTGTGTCTGCTCATGTTAAAGTGTTAAAGTGGCTGCTGGTGTGTGAGCGTGCACAGCGTGCGTGTCGTGTGTGTGCTCATGTGTGTGATAGATCAGTGTTCTGTGGCACTCAGTGTTCATTGTTCAAGGCTCTGATGGCCTGGGGGAAGAAGCTGAGCCTAAGCCTCTCTGTCCTAGTATCTGGGGTTCGCAGGCGTCTGCCTGACCTCAGCAGCTGGAACAGGCTGTTGTTGGGGTGGTGGGGGTCTTTCATTATTCTGCAGGCTCTGGATTTGCACCTCTTGTTGTATAGAACCTGCAGGGGAGGTAGTGCAATACCCGTGGTATGCTCGGCTGAGCGCACCACTCTCTGTAGTCTATAGGCACCATAGCACTTTAGTAGGTCTATAGGCACCATAGCACTTTAGTATTAGTACTATGTACTATTACTAATACTATTAGTACTATGTGTAACAACCCATCATCTACACTCATTGCACACACATGCACACACTCACTTTAAAAAAACACTCACCTTAGACACTTTAACATTACATTATATTTATCTATCTATTAAAGAGATTTGCACTACATTCATACCTCATTTGCATGTGACCTTACCTTAAAGTTTTGTACCTCATTGTCTGCATTTTTACTCATTTTTACTCATTGTACTTAGATTGTACTTAGGTTGTACTTTAGTTTGTATATTGTATTGTATATTCCTCTTTTACTTATTTTTTTACAGTATGAAGCACACTCTCAGGGGCTCATACAGAACCAAGCATTTCACCATAAAGTACATGTATTTTACATGTGACAAATAATAAACAAACTTTTTTTTTGTATCAACTTTTTCTCCCCATTTTCTATTTTTCTCCCATCCCAATTTCGTGTATCCAATTCTTCCCTCCCCTGTGTTGAACGTTGCTAGACTATGCCTCCCACAGGTCGGTTGTAGTGAGGACAGAAGCCTTGCATCACGTGTCCCCTCCGGTACACGAGGAGGCAGCCTGTCGCATCTTTTCGCCACAGCAGCTCGAACTCTCAGTGGCGAGGAGTAACGCCTGGGAGGCTCACGCTGCCCCCGTCACTTCCTGCTTCCGTTGCACAGGCGTCACCAAACCGACCTGTAGGAGTCGCTGTCCACAACGTCAAATTTCCCACCCTCTAACACTTGCCAATTGTGTTAGTATGAACGACCGGCCAGCCGGTAGCAACGGCGAGAGCTGGGCTCGAACCCAGCGTCTCCTGCGTTAGAGGCGAGCGCCTTGCCCACTGCGCCAATCAGCCGCCCAATAATAAACAAACTTGAAAACTAGGTGTATAGGCACCATATAACTTTAGTAAGGAACAGGAATGGGGTGGGTGGTGACCTCATTTCGTGTTTGTAATGTTTAAGAATACTGTATTCCCTTCCTTTATCCGTCTCCTTTAATACAGGCTTCAACGTGGATGTTGCCGTCAATCAATCAATTTCCCTCTCGGAGACGATAAAAATAAAGCTTGACTAGACTCGAGCTAAAAACAACAAACAAAAAACAAAACGTCATCTCTCGTTTCCTCTACCTTGTTGTTGACACGCGGTTGACGGGCGTCGACTCCGGCTCCGTCGGCTTCTCCCGGGGCCAAGGCGGTGGGCGTATTCCCCAGGTAGCAGGGAGCTCGGGAAACGTTCCCTTCGTTATCACACAGAGGAGACAGTTTAGGCTGAAATAAAAACCACAATACGGCGCACAATGAAACCCAGATAAATGACAGAGTGAGCAGACGGGGGGGAAAGGGGTAATGTTAGGGGAGCCTATAATGTTTCAAACTCACGGTTTAGCGTGTCCGTCCTCTCAGCTTTTTGTCCTGTCGAAGCTGAGCAGCTCTTTCCCTCCCCACTCCATGACACACTCTGAGGGTATTTGTCTATCCTCTTGGAGAGGCATGCTATATTAATTACTTAATTGGGAGACAGCCGTGTGTGTGTGTGAAGCTGTCATAGTCCTCCTCTCCATTGGGAGGAGCCAACGGGCTGGAATGTAGCAGCCTTCAAACACCATGACCCTCAGCCCCTTACAATATATATATATATATATATATATATATATATATATATATATATATATATATATATATATATATATATATATATATATATATATATATATATATATATATATATATATATATATATATATATATATATATATTCTTACCATATCTATCCACATCTGTCTGTACATACCTACATATAATCCTTATTTATACCTATAATGTACCTCTCGGTGAAGTGCAGTCTTTCCTGTCTGCCGTTTGCCAGGTGATTAGTCTGCAAGACAAAAGCACACGTCGGTCTGTCTGTGAAGGAATACTTAAGGAACACGTCAATGTTATGGGAAATGAGCTTACCATCTTCTCCAGAGTCGGGACAAGAAGTTAAGATACCGATTTCCTCTTCAGTAGAAAGTTATCTGGCTGCAAGCTCTAGTCTAGTTTAGCACAAATTAATGGAAGTGGATATGGACCAGCTAGCCTAGTTGTTGGCAAAGACCACGTTTCCCATAGTTTCAAGATAGGCTAGTGGTCCGTATCTGCTTCCATTCATTTGTGCAAGGAGATCCCCCCTTGAATGGCCCTTCTAAGGTTTCTCTCCATTTGTCCCTATTGTTAGGTTTTAGTGAGTTTTTCCTTAAAGGGGAACTATTTTACTATTTCTTTCACTATTTGGGCACTTTTACACAATTCCTGTGAGTTTATGGAACACCTCTGTAATTATATATATTTTTTTAATTCATTGTTTTGTATTTCTAATCAAGTCCTCAAAAACAGAATTTTTCTACCTAAAGATCTTAAGCTGTTTTGAGGCTGGGCTCCTAAACCACTGTGTGTGGCCGTCGCGCGTCGCGGCATCTGGGACATTAACATGCAGCGGTGTCTTTCTGACATCACAAATCATCACATTTTCAGATGACTCAGTTCAGTGAGGGTGAATATTGTGAGAGGAGAATTGGAAGAATGCGCCAATATGAGAATTAGAGACATAGATCATATTAATATAAGTCCACATAGCTAGGAAACAATGCTAAACACTGAAAAAGGCCATTTATAAGATAGTTCCCCTTTAACTTCGCGTGGGGTATGTCTGGGAGTGTTTGCATTCATTCATTTATTTGCATTTATTTTAAATTTGTTGGACCTTATGGTGTTCTTGTTTTGTTATTGACTTATTGTTATGTTTCTTCTTGACTTGTTTAAAGAAGACGTGTCCGGCCCATGGGGACATTAACGTGTGTTGTCGGGCCTTACAAATAAATTTGATTTGATTTGATTTGATTTGAAGCTAGGCTAGCTTGGAGTCAGATAGCTTTCTACTGAACGCACAGGAAATTGGTATCTTATCTTCTTGTCTGACTCTGGAGAAGAGGGTAAGCGCATTTCCAATACTGTTAGCGTGTTTAACTTGAACCCAAAGATGGTAATTTTTTTGTATCAATTACTCACTACCACTACTGTTGAACAATAATCCAGAACTATTTTAATCTATTCTATTCTACTATTTTATTGCACTGCACTATTGCACTATTTTACTCTGTCTATTCTACCTTACTCTTTTTATTATTGTCTATTTAAAACTGAATCAAACGATAAAAAAGGTGGCCTGTTGAGATGTTAGATCCTAATGTGAAAAACTGTGATTTTATATGTCTGCACTTTATGTGCTCATTTGATGCCTGTCTTTTTTTCTGTTGTGAAGCACTTTGAGCTGCAGTGTCTGTATGAAAGGTGCTATACAAATAAAGTGTATTATTATTATTATTATTATTATTATTATTATTATTATTATTATTATTATTATTATTATTATTATTATTATTATTATTATTATTATTATTATTATTATTATTATTATTATTATTATTATTATTATTATTATTATTATTATTATTATTATTACTTTGAGGCGTCTTGAGAAATGCCACCGACTCCTCCGTAAGAGGCAATCCCATTGGCTGGACAGGTGTATCACCGTACAGCGTTGAGGCATCAGTAGCCCCATGAGGACGGAGCACCAGTGCCTCAGGTAGACGGCGCCCATCAGCAGCAGCCCTCCCACCGCATACAGGAAGTAGGAAATACCGCTCCTGGAGAGAAGGGACAAAAGGACAATAATAATGAACGAGGGACAAGAACCCATACACAGGGGTGTAAAAAGTACCCAGAAAATAGTGAAAGTATGGGTACCGTCTCAAAATCGTACTCAAGTAAAAGTCAGAGTATCTGCCTAAAAACACACTTGAGTAAAAGTCAAAACGTTTCTACTTTTAAATGTACTTAAGTACTAAAAAGTTAAAGTAAAAACTTTTTTTCTGACTGTCTATTCTTCTGATAGCAGGTGTTTATTCAAAGATTCCCGCTTTCTAGTCTTGCACAGGGAGGAATCAGCATGGGTATGGGCGGGTTAATTTTCCATTGATGGGGATTTGATTGGCTGTTTTTAAATAAAGTGCGGACGCAGGATTAATAACGTTAACGTTAGTTCGGCCAGAGAAACAAATATACTAATTAAAATAGTTGGACCTGCGAGATTTGTACTTTGTAGGTCTGCATTTTAAATGTAAGGAGTAAAAAGTATTATTTTTTTTCTCTGAAATGTAATTGAGTAAAAGTGTAAAAGTATACAAACCTAACAATACTCGAGTAAAGTACAAATCCCCCAAAACAGTAATTAAGTATTGTAACAAAGTACAATTACTCAAGTACTTTACACCCCTGCCCATACAGCATATTTTGTGGAAAGAGCATGAATTTAAAGGAACACAGCAACATTATGGGAAATATGCCCTTACACTCTTCTCCAGAGTCAGACAAGAAGGTAGATACCAATTTCCTCTTTGTGCAATCAGTAGAAAGCTATCCGTCTGCAAGCTAGCCTAGCTTAGCACACATGAATGGAAACGGTATGGACTGCTAGCCTAGATGTTCGGCCTAAAAACACCACTCCCTGACTTTTAAGCTAGGCTAATGGTCTGTATCCACTGAAGAAGACAGTAAGCTGATTTCCTATAATTTTGGCATGTCCCTTTCACCCTCTCTAAGTACAGCCAAATCTCAGTATGTTAAGGGGGCGTGGCCTTCTGTTAATTGAAAGGAAATGTCAAGTTAGAAAACATGAAGCTTTCAAATGTAAACAAATTCATGGGACCAGTGTGATCAGTTGCTATGGGAGATTAACATCGGCTAACCTGTGCTAGCAGGTGATAAATCAATTGTCAGTTACTGTGGATGTTTTTGAACCACTAAGATTAACTCAATTGTAGCAAACTAGTTGCATTACTTGTTTGTGGACTAGCTACAGTAGCTGATATCCTTTACAACTACCGATATATCCACTTCCATTCATATCTGCTAAATTAGGCCGGATAGTTTTCTACTGAATGCACAGAGGGGAAATTGGTATCCATCTTCTGGTCTGACTGACTCTGTTCCTTCATGGACAGGCAGAGGGGTGCTTTTGTCTTGCTGACTAATCACCTGGCTAACGGCAGGTGGGAAAAGCTGTACTTCACAGAGAGGCTTTCCAAAATGTCTGCGTGCTCCTTTAAAGTCCACATGAAACTGCTGGCAGAATGCCATTTGATTCCACATATTTATGAGTTTCCTGTAAAAACAGGAAGCTAGGGAGGGACTTGTCGTGGATTATGATTGTCATTTATAGTGGCCATTGGCCAATAGTGCCGAATGTGCATTACGGTCGACCCAATAGCTAGCAAGCTAATAGGTTAGCAACATTAGTAATGTTAGCTAGCAGGCTAACATTGAACATACGGTTATCTATATAACCATAGTTATGTGAGTAATAGCGGCACGCTGCGCCTACTGGAATATATCCCATATCAGTCTATATACTGAATACATTTCTCCACATGTACCTATACACACACATCCGCCTGGCCACACCCCCATCCGCTTCTCTACATAAGCAGGGGTGTGGCCATACTAACAGCTCCTTCCCAAGTCTTTCACCACCAAGGCGAAGACCACAGGGTCCTCAGTGAGTCCGGCGCAGAGCGCCGCTATTACTCACATAACTATGGTTATATAGATAACCGTATGTTATGTTACGTTATAGCTTACGCTCTGCGCCTACTGGAATACAGGAGCTGAGCAGAGCGGAAGCCCGACAAATGTACCCGCTGAGGCACCCCACAACCATCAGAACCGGGGAGGACCCGGGGAGGTCCCCCCCGGACCCCCCTAGTGGAGGACGGGAGGGAATCGGATCCGACTGTGTGAAGAGGGTCTTAGAGAGGGAATCGGATCCGACTGTGTGAAGAGGGTCTTAGAACTCGACGCACAGGGTGAGCAGACCGTGGGACTTACCTTCCCACAGAAGAACCCACGACTACACAGGCGCGCAACCCACATGCCACTAGGGAACGAACGGGAAGAAGAAAACCCCCGTTACAACCCCTAATATCACGGGGTCAAGGGCAAAAACCCAACCCTGTGGCAAGGCCGTAGCAGCGGAGCGCGAAGGAGGACCCAGCCCCAGGAAGGGACTGGACCCCCCGGAAAAGGGGGCCTGGTGAGGCCAACGGCGCCGCAGCATCGAGACCCCACCAGGCGGTCACTAGTGACACCACCCCCCACATCGCCAGCATATCGGACAGGGCCCATCCAAGAGCAGGCCCTTCCCCCCTACAGCACGCCGCCCTGAAGCACTCAAGGGGCTACACCCCCACAGCGGGACCAGGCAGCGCACAGGGGAGACAACCCCCAAAGAGGTTGATCCCTCAATCCAGGTAACAGGTCAAAAGGACTCGACCTGAGCCTGGAGCACTGCGGACCAGACAGGCGCCAAAGTGAAAACAGCACCCTGGCGGAAGGGGCGTACGGTATGCTGTGCACCATGTCGCAGCCTCCACAAAAAACTCCCACCCTCTAGAGGGGCCGAGGCAGAGAAGGCTGACACGATTGGCAGACGTCATGAAAGGTGCAGGGGCACACTCGCAGGCAGACGGGGTCAAGCCCCGCCTAACCCGAGAGTCGACTCCGCTACCAACACACCAGGAAACCAACCACCACCCAACAGGAGGCGGTTGTTCCTATAACCCCCCAAGAAAAAACTCCAAAACACAACTGCGGGTATACACCGGCTATACAGCAGTACAAGTGTTTCAGTTCTCAAGAAGGAGTTAACCCAGGCCAACAGGTTGACGAGAACGAGTCCGGACCTGGGCCCGGTGGACCGGGATGTACACAGGGATGCCAGAGGGGTACAAGAACCACCTCGACAGCCCCTTCCCAGCCCCGCCAAGCAGGAGAAGAGAGGGGCGAAAAAAGAATGGAGAAGGATCAGGCTCCTTTAGTACAGCGCAAGGTACAACACAATATGGACCAAGCAACAGTGAAGGATAACACGCAGTGACATAACCACAAACACCTACATAACATCAAACCCTGCAATGCCCGGGCCGACCCGGCATTTCCCCCCGAAAAAGCACAAGTCCCACAGGGTACCAGAACAGCAGATCTGCGCCCCGGCGGACAACAGGTTAACTGACCTGGTCCGGCGCGACCATAACCAGTCCCGTGTCCTATCACACCGCCATCCCCAGTCCCAAGAGTGGGGGTAGGTATGCGTGTCGATCCAAAACATCACAGAGGGCGCCACCAAGACGGTCAGAACACAAAGCACCGCGCCCGGTGGCCCACCCCAAGAGCGTGAGACCCCTCTGCCAACGCTTTGATCTATTCCGTTATCATCCCCCAGAGATGAACGAGAATTCATCGAGACAAACCTAGTACACTGGCGCTCGGAAGACACAACTCCATCCCAGTTGCCCCATAAAAACGCCATTTCAATGATGAGCAACCAAGGTGCGCAAGCCCATGCATGGTTCCACACAGAAGCACCCAGGGCCAGCACTATGTACACGTCGAGACCCACAACATATCAATGGTAATCCTAACAAGAACCCAGATAACGTTCCTTCAAGCCGCCTGGGAGAACGGCAAGAAGCCGCCAAAAAATACGGACATGGATCCCAAATGACGTGTCCGAGGGAAAAACAACACCCCTGTCAACCCGCTCTATAAAAGAGAGGGTACGGGGAACCCCCAGAGAGACTTCCCACGTGAGCAAAAAATTGAAAAGATATATGTAACATTGAGCCACGTGACCAAAAGCTCAAGACATATGTAACAGAGCGCAGAGCAGAACACTTAAGTTCACATGCACCGCAACACCCATCTTGACAACAACAGAGGTCCACCACATGGAGCCTGAAAAGAACTCACGGAAGTCTCCAACCAATAGAAACGCGCCCAGTGACGTACTCTATGGCGGGGGGAATTCCGTGACCCACCTGGCCAAAAAAGGTGTGGAAACAGGGAACTCCCTACCCCCCCCCCCCCTCTCCCTACCCCGTGCCTCGCTGACCAATCAGTGCGGCAGGGAGCCTGAAGGACAGAAGGCCCAACCCCCTGACCAATCAGAAAAAAGGAAAGGAGGGGTTTATCAGTTCACCCCCTCATGACCCCACACCCCAGATACAATGAAAAACAACCATCAGCGATGATACCCATGTAGCCAGCATGTATGAAAAGCGTATATCCTACCAGGATAAGCTAAACCAACGCACGCCAGCCACAGACGACAACTCGTCTGCGAACAGGGTTTATAAACAAGGCCGTAGGCTTATGTGCGAACACGACACCTGTGTTTCATGTTTTTAAGAAAAACACAGACGTTTAAGAGAGGGTCAATACCTCGGTACAAGCTACACACACGAGCACTTCTGTAGGCTAACACTCCAACAAAGTTGTGGACTCGATGCCATCGTTTCCAATGTAACAGAATACACACAACCCCCTCAGACAGCGGTAAAAATGACCACTATAAGAAGAAACATATTTCTTCAGGATGAGGAAAGAAAAGTCTTTCGATCGAGTGCTAGCCACAGGCCTTGCCAAGCACACATATATATATAGCGACCAGAACGATTTAAAAGAAAACAGTCCTGCTCTCCTAAACAACCCCACAGCTAGGCGAGGGTTCACACATCGTATCCCCAACATATACAGTGAATAAACACACAGTTTGTAACAAAAAATAGTCCCTCACCAGGAGGGACCCTTTATTTAGTTGTAACAAAAATCATATGGTTGGGGTGGGGAAGGGAACAGGGGTAAACAGGGGAAAGTCACTAGCGGCGCCTTCCGCGTGCAGCACGGTGCTTGCCCCCACGGGGAGCCGCCCCTCCGGGCGTGGGGTGGCTGGCTGCGGCGGACGAGACACTCTCTCCACTCCTGGCATTCTTGGACGAAGGCCCAGCAGCGGCGGCGGTGGCAACGGTCGCGGACCTCCGACGACGTTGTCTCCGTCGGCCATCACCGGTGGCATCGGGTGGGGGGAAATGAGGTTGGAGCACAGAGCGCTCCTCCTCCATCTCTCTGCAAGCAGCCGTCATCTGCTGCATGGCCGACCCGAAGAGCCCAGCATCGGAGAGGGGGGCCGTGAGCAGGGGAATCCTCTTCTGCTCCGGCACCCTCGCCTGCTCCAGCCAAAGGTGGTGCTGGGACAGAGTGGCCAGGGCAGTTGAGTAAGGTGCAGGATGGCTCCAGCCGCCTGGGCGTGAAGGTATTGCTGATGGTCGTCCAACAATGACCCGCCCGCCATCATCCCCGACATGTAGCGCGCCAGCTGCGCGATGTTAGACGTCGCAGCCAGGCTCTGAGTTGCGGCGATGTATGCCTGGTCACTCCACGTTGCCATCTGCCTAGCCGATTTCCCTTGGGGAACCGGCTTTCGCAATGGCTCCCACACCACTTCGGGACAAAGAATGGATGTCATCGGGCTATCAAGCCGAGGCACCCCGTCCTTTAGTCCCTGGACCAAACCCACCACCCGCGTGACTGGCACGTAGGCGCGGGTAAGGCCAGTGATGCGGGAGATTACCTGTCCCTGTCGCACGTAGGCCTCCATTGAAGGGAAGAATGGGCAGACAACACCCGCCTCCCTCACAGGACGACGTTGCCAGAGATGACCTATCAAGTCATCAGGGACAGGTGCAGGCAGAGGCTGCGGCAACGCCACGCCATTAGCGACAGCGGCGGCCGCCATGAGCTCGGGGAACAAGGCACGCAACTCCCCTTGCGCACCTCCCTCCTAGTCGCCCGCCATGTGTGGCGCCACCATCCTGGCGGCTGACCGTCCACTGGCGGGGGAACCAGAGCTGGAACTAGGCCATCTCACGGGAGACGGCCTTGATTCAACAGCCCCTCGGAGAGGCAGACTCCCCACCGGACGCCACTCGGGCACGTCCGATTGCCACGACCGTGGAGTCAGAGCAGCCCCACGACGCACGGCGGACGCGGCAATAGAAAAACGCTGGTGAAGGGTGACGTTGTGAGCGCTCAAACCCCCCGAATTAGATGTAGACATTATGACTTAGCTTTTTCTCATAAATCGTGAGAGAGAGAAAAAACAAGAAACAATGTCCACGCAGCTCCACTCCAACAACTATTTTACACTAAAACTCAAGTGGTGGATACAGACACTCGCCGTGGTGAAAATAGGGAAGGAGCTGTTAGTATGGCCACACCCCTGCTTATGTAGAGGAGCGGATGGGGGTGTGGCCAGGCGGATGGGTGTGTATAGGTACATGTGGAGAAATGTATTCAGTATATAGACTGATATGGGATATATTCCAGTAGGCGCAGAGCGTAAGCTATGACGTAACATAACATGTGTTCAATTTAGTTAAAGAGGCCGAGCGCTAGCTTAGTTACAATGTGCTGTAAATGTCATCTATTTTTATTTCATGGGGTCTTTAAGCGTGAAGCACTCTGAATCTTGTCCAGCATCCTTACCTTTGAAGCACTGTTTCGCTTGGGAAGGTGCACACAGTGTCATCAGATTTCTCAGTTGAAACTCCGAGACCCGAATCCTTTTCACAGTTATCTTCCATCATCTCTTCCTCTCAGCGGTCGATTGGCTCCTTGCAGTTTTTGCCCCGGGGCTTCATATAACACCTAGGAGGAGACCACAGAACACCATTTTCACCTCTCACACCCCCTCTGATTCCAGGGCCTTTTGTGGTCATTTAAACAGACCTGGAGACATTGCGTTGCCACGGTCACCATTAACAACAAACGTTCCAATTTCGCACACAGTGTAGAACAAGATCCTATCACAACAGGAGTGTGAACCACTGAACTATAAAAAGGCTTTAGACCTTTTCTAATTTGACATCATGGACATTCCAAATGGGTTTTATACTTTTATTCCTTGTTGCAACGTGTGGTGTGTGGGGGTGTGGCTGGTTTAAACCTGCTGGTTTAAGCAGCCACACCTGCCCTGGGTCAAGCCAATTAGACCCGAGAGCAGGGATGGCTGCGTTGTGACGAGATTCCATCTGCTCTGGCTCGTGCCAGGAGAAAGAGACGGGTCTGCTGCGTATATACCATCTCCGCCCCCGTGTACCCGTGTTGTGCAGGCCCCCGTCAGAAGCCACTTAGCGGCTGCGAGGTCATCTGCCACACCATGTTAGCTAACGCTAATGGGTTGACGGGAAATAAAACTTGAGACCTTGCAATGCAGTTCTATTGAAAAGGTCCACACAGTGGTGTGAACAAACAGGAAACCTTGTGCCTCTGGATAAAATATGTACCTTTTTGAACAGTGACCACTCTTATATAGGTCACTCACTCGGTCCACAAATAATTCTTCACTCCAGTAACCACAGGTTTCGCCCTGGGAGACTGACATATGGCAAGTCTGTGTGTGTGAAGGTGTGCAATGCATGTTATAAGGTTTTTAATTTGTCATTAAAAAAGAACTACACTTACAGTACCAGTAGAACGCCTGTCGTTCAGTGCTGTCGCCTAATACAGACAGGAGTCTACGCTGTGGTGACGTCAGTCAGCAGCGCCAAAGTGAGTGTAGTTCCTCAGTGAACGAAAACATAAACGTTGTTATTTTGCTACCTTTGCGATTAATAGCGATTTTTTTTCATGTTGAGCTATAGACTGTGGATGAATACACACAGAAAGGTACACCATGCCAATATTCATGCTTTATTTACATTTAGAAATGGGTCAATTGGAAATACATTGCGATTTCAAGGAGGGTGGACCGCGTGGGAAACACCAATGACGTAACCACTACACCTCCCTATAAATAAGTTACACTAGGAATGATACAAGTACAACTCATGATTCTGATAAGCCAGCTTTTCTTTATGTAAGGGGTTTAAGTAAGCCATGCGTTTGAGGCTGTGTGTGATAGAGAGGGATTGTGAATACCACACATTCCAGCCTTCATAGGTCACCACCACACGTTACAGCAAATAACACATCGAGTCCATATTTATATTACTGCATTTTATATATATCTATCTATCCATATTTGTCTGAATATACCTGCATATAATCCTTCTATATACCTACGTATTACGGTCTGCACATATAACCCATATAACTGTATGATAGCATGTACAATAATGCTGTATAAACCGTATATATACAGTATATATATATATTGTAACAAAGGTAGCAGACAGGGGTAGGTGGAAGGTGCAATATGGTTGCACAATTAATCAAACACACATAGTAGATGGACAATGGCCAGGGGCATTTATTTAAGCAAAACAGACAGTTTGAAAAAAAAAACTAAACTGGCTTCCATTGGAGCACCTAACTACCTTACTGAAGGCCAGTCCCTAACTAGGCCGGGCCGCTGTCCGGCTTACTGGTTTCAAACTCACGGTTTAGCGTGTCCTTCCTCTCAGCTTTTTGTCCTGTCGAAGCTGAGCAGCTCTTTCCATCCCCATTCCAAGACACACACTCTGAGGGTATTTGTCTATCCTCTTGGAGAGGCATGCTACATTAATTACTTAATTGGGAGACAGCTGTGTGTGTGTGTTTGAAGCTGTCATAGTCCTCCTCTCCATTGGGAGGAGCCAACGGGCTGGAATGTAGCAGCCTTCAACCACCATGACCCTCAGCCCCTTACAATATATATATAATATATAATATATATATATATATATATATATATATATATATATATATATATATATATATATATATATATATATATATATATATATATATATATTCTTACCATATATCCACATCTGTCTCAAGTTTCAAGTTTCTTTAATAGTTGTCATACAGAAGTACAGAATACTTTTGTACAAAATGCTTCTTACTGTTGCGCTCCAGAGACTGTGCATGACAAGATAAGTATGAAATAAAAACATAGTAAAAATTAGAAGAAAAAAAAAAAAAAAAAGGTCACAGTGTTCAGTTTAGACATATGTACAATGTTCGTAGACGTAGTTACCATACAATATACAATACTGTGCAGTGTACTAATATACAATACTATATAGTGCAAGGCATAAATGGACGAGGTGCAGTTTAGGTACAATTCACAGTAGGTGTACGAGTTGTAGTGCAAATCCTTTATCAATAAATATAAAGTGTAAGTGTGTTTGTGTGATCTAAAGTGTGGAGAGTGGGTGCTGCAGTGTGTTGTTTGTTTGAGTGAGTGTGTGTGTGCGTGTGGGTGTGTGTGCTGTGTGCATTTGATGGTTGTTGCATAGTGATTATTGTTCGTTTAGCGATTATTGTTCGTTTAGCAGCCTGATGGCCTGGGGATAGAAGCTCCTTCTGAGTCTTTCTGTGCTCGCCATAAGACTCCGGTATCGCTTGCCTGACGGCAGCAGTTCAAAGAGGCAGTTGTTCGGGTGGCTCGAGTCCTTAATAATTCTCTTAGCCTTCCCCTTGCACCGCTTGTTGTAAATGTTCTGGAGGGTGGGAAGCCCCCCTCTAATTGTGCGTTCGGCTGAACGTGTCACTCTTTGTAGTCTGCTACGGTCTTGTGCAGTGCTATTCCCAAACCAGGAGGTGATGTTGCCGGTCAGGATGCTCTCTATTGTACATGAGTAGAAGTTCCTAAGGATCTTCTGACTGACTTGGAACTTCCTTAGGCGCCTGAGGAAGTAGAGGCGTTGTCGTGCCTTCTTCACAACACTGTCAATGTGTGTGGTCCATGTCAAGTCCTCGGATATGTGGGCTCCGAGGTACTTGAAACTGTTCACTCTCTCAACTGGTGCCCCGTCGATGCTGAGGGGGCTGTAGTCCTTGACCCCCGACCTCCTGAAGTCCACGATCATCTCTTTTGTTTTGCTGACGTTCAGGGAGAGGCAGTTTTCCTGACACCACTGTGACAGGTTCTCTACCTCTTCCAGGTAGGCCCTTTCGTCGTTGGCAGAGATCAGGCCCACCACTACTGTGTCATCAGCAAATTTGATGATGGTGTTGTTGTTCCGCTGTGCTACACAGTCATGTGTGTACAGGGAGTAGAGGAGGGGGCTCAGAACACAGCCCTGGGGGGCCCCTATGTTGAGCGTGATGGATGAGGAGGTGCAGTTGCCGGCTCTTACCACCTGGGGTCTGCCCGTCAGGAAGTCCAGGACCCACTGGCACAGGTCATAGTTCAAG
>NC_140168.1:191001726-191036726 GCF_963971535.1 Notolepis coatsorum
ATTTAATGATTTCTTTATTTACAGACAGGGGTTAAATGGATTTCACGAGTCACAGAGTATCGTTTTTTTAATTCAAGGTCAAAACGGTATTTCATAACGACGGTCGGGAAGCAACCACACATTCCATTATGACTCAGCGTCTCCACCGACATAAGATAGATAATTATCTCCATAAAAAAAACCATAAATCTCCTTGTTTGTCATCCACCTGATAAAACAACGGCCGGGACCTTTTTATTTACCTCCTGATGAATTGCTGCTCGTGTCCGAGGCTCCGGGAACGAGAGCCAATAATAACTTGATGATAACAAACACACGCTTTCGCATGTGCGGAAGGTTTTCCTCTGAGACCTCTGTTCACCCCCCCCCCCCCCCCACCTCATCCTTCCCTTCCTCTCTCCTCACGCCTTACCCTTTGTTTCACCTTAACTCTCGTTTTCCTCACCTCCTGCCTCACCCCTCCCCACAACCCCCACCCCCCTTTTCCCAGAAAGCTAAAGAAGCAAGCTCACAGAATCGTGAAGAATCTTGCTTTTCTCCTGGCCGGAGAAGTTCAAGTTCAAGTTCAATTGCTTTATTTGTCAAATACACAACAATAAGGGCATTGCAGATAATGACGTGCATACAAGAATGGTAACAATAAGTAGTAGTAGTAAGATCAAATAAAATATAAAGTGAGGTAAGATAAAATAGTCAATTATTTACAGAACGTGTCTTGCGTATAGTGTAGGTGCAGTGCAGGGTGCTTGTGTGTTTGTGTGTGTGTTCACTGTTCAATGAATTTGCATCAACCATGACGATCTAACCACACGCATAATTAACCTCTCCAGTTACACCACACAGCAGCACAGCCAGCAAACTAAATTAAATGGTACATTTATATATCTCTTTTATCCAAGGCGCTTTACAAGTTCTGTTCGTCACATTCACCCATTCACACACACATTCACACACAGACGGCGGAGGCGACCATGCAAGGTGCCGACCTGCTCATCGGGAGCAGTTAGGGGTTAAGTGTCTCGCTCAAGGACACTTCGACACGCTGCCAACCTTCCCAGATTACCAGGTGACCGGTCCTGAGCCACTGTCGCCCATAAACTAATAAAAAGTTAAAGGAACACACCAACATTTTGGGAAATTAGCTTACCGTCTTCTCCAGAGAGAGACAAGAAGATAGATACCAGTTTCCTCTCTGTGCCTTCAGTAGAAAGCTATCTGACTGCACGTTAGCCTAGCTTAGCACAATGAATGGAAGCGGACAGTGCCGGTTAGCCTACGGGAGAGGTGTTAGTTGGACAATGCCTAGGCTAACTGACACTGTCCGCTTCCATGCATTGTGCTAAGCTAGGCTAACGTGTGTAGGCGTGTTCCTTTAAGTGTCTCGCTCAAGGACACTTCGACACGCTGCCCAGGAGGAGCGGGAATCGAACCGGGGGAACCTTCTGATTACCAGACGGCCGCTCTATCCTCCACTGTCGCCCACAAGCTAATAAAAAGCTTTAAGTAGCAGGTAAGGTCAGCAACGTCCCCTGCCTGCCTACCTGGCGAAACATATAGGCGTATCTCCCTCCCGTTTGTTGCCATGACAGAGGCAAGATTCGCAATAAAGGGGGTGAGTTATTTGTTTGTAAGGGAGGGTAACGGAGTGGGGAGAGAGTGAAATCGATGAGGCTCAGACCTGCCACACAATGCTCCCATGTTGGGAATATTTATTATGTCGACGTTATGGATGCCCTCCATCGCTGCCCCGCTCGCTCTCGCACGTTCATATTGTCGATAGGACGTTTGTTCAGCCTTGACAGATTTGACTTTTTTGGTTCACGCTGAATAACTCTCGTTGAGGCGTGTCCGACGTGTGTCTGTGTGTGTGTGTGTGTGTGTGTGTGTGTGCGTGCGTGTGTGTGTGTGTGCACTACAGCATACAACATATTGGGAATGTACTCCTAGTATCGGGTAGCACCCCCCTCCTTTTCTTCAATCCATGTGTCGAGGCTGAAAAAGGCCTTTAATTGTCTCCCCTCCTCGCTATCGACCGCTGCACCTCCTCCTCCCCCTTTGTGAGCGAGGTGAGTTTTATAGGTAGAATCAATAAGGTTGTTTTCAGCCAGTCAGCGTATTTTATGAAAACTTTAAACATGGATATAAACTTGGTCTTCTTCTGGTGGGTCCCCACCACGCGACAGAAGTAGTGATATGTTTGTTTTATGTTTCGATGAGCCCATGACACCAATGGAAAAAAAGCGAATGTGGGTCTGTGAGAATAGCCAGCGTTCCAAATTCTCCAACAGCCAAGAAATTGTCACGTTTTGTCATGAAAAGAGGGGACGCTGTTAAAGTCTGTCTCAGAGTGGGAGGCAGTACGCAGAGAGGAGGCAGAGTGGAGGCAGAGAGGAGGCAGAGTGGAAGCAGTATGCAGTAAGTATGGGTACAGTCTCAAAATCCTACTCAAGTAAAAGTCAGAGTATCTGGCTAAAGACACACTTGCGTAAAAGTCAAAAAGTTTCTACTTTTAAATGTACTTAACACTTTAATCGCCGGAAACGCTGAAACACGTCTTTCCCCGCCATGCTCATTCATTTGATATCAATATTTCAAAAATCTGTGATCGAAATCATATTTCTCCCCCGGAGACATGAGATGTACTGTTGAGCCCCTCTCAACTCTACAACGGTTCAAGAGCGCCATCTGGTGGCCGATCGGCGGATCTCCCAGGGCAGAAACAGGAAGTGGAAGCTGGTGCTCATTTCAATTCGGTCCGATCACTCGCTAATAGTCCCAGGACTCGAGCTGATCACAACGGATAGTGATCCGTTACCAATAACTCGATAAACAACATGATTTGGACGTATATACTATTATACAACCTGGAAATGGATCGGATATTTTGACATCCCATAATAGAAAAAAATTCTGTTCCACGCTCATCTCCCAACGCTACGAGGAAGCTACAGTGAGTTTCAGCGTTATTTGTTAACTGTTAGGGTTTGAACCGACCTCAATCGCACGGCACAGACAGGAAGTTCAGAGTTAGCCAAATACTAGGGCGTATTTATTTACAGAGTCACAAAAGGGGTAAAGTAACAATTATGAAACAACAAGGGAGACTGCCATCGGCAGAGTTCTCTGCGGCTCTGCAGATCCTCCTGGTGATAGCGGTGGGGAATCGGTATTTGACGTTGTAGCGGCTCTGCAGATACTCCCAGCTTTAACTCGAGGTGGAAAACGGAGAGAGAGAGAGATATCAATAACAGTCCAACGAAACACAGAGGCAGTGTGGTTCCCTCCTCCCTTAGCTGTGTCCAGAACCAATGAACAGTAACAATCTTCAGTGTTCTCCACAACACACAAGTTAGCTGAGTTTAGTGCAAACAGAAATGATATCTTCAGTGTCTCTTCAAAACAAACACTTCAACTGAGTCCAGTGCAAGCAAAAATTATAATCTTCGGTGTTCGTCACACACACAGACAGAATAATCCAGAGGGGTTTTGTTCCAACTCACCCAAGCGCAAACGCGTAAAGCGGGTAAACGAGGCGCAGCTCCAAACGGGGAACAAGGTTCTCATCAGCGGATCTCCACAGAAAGTCCTGGAGGCGAAAGAAGACGAGGCACAGCAACGGGGAAAAAGCAGGCAAAAGCAGTTGTATTCCAAAACGACCCGACATCGATTGAAGGGAAGTCCCAGTATAAAAAGCCTCTGGGGCCCTAATCAAAAACTATGACAGGTGCGCGCTGGAATTGATACTTGCTCCAAAAGCGTGTGGCGGGGAATGCACCAATTAACACAGCACCTTAAAGGAGCGGAGCGTGTGGCGGGGAATGCATCAATCAACACAGTACCTTAAAGGAGCGGAGCGTGTGGCGGGGAATGAACCAATCCTCACAGTACCCCCCCCTCCATGGGAGCCACCCGGCGACCAGCCCGACCCGGCTCGTTCAGGTGAGCACGATGGAAGTCGGTGATCAGGCCGGGGTCCATGATGAGCTGGCGGGAGACCCAGCTCCGTTCCTCCGGGCCGTACCCCTCCCAGTCCACCAGGTACTGGAACCCCCGACCCCGCCGTCGAACGCCCATCAACCGGCGGACCTGCCACTGGGGGTGTCCGTCCACCATCTCGGGAGGAGGCGGGTCCGGAGCAGGAGGCATCAGGGGACTGAAAAAGACAGGCTTAACCCGGGATACATGGAAAACGGGGTGAATGCGCATGGACGCAGGAAGCTTAAGACTCACCGCCGCCGGACTGAGCACCTTCAGAACCTCAAAAGGACCGACGAACCGGGGGTTGAGCTTCTTGGCCGAGGACCGAAGCGGAAGGTCCTTTGCGGATAGCCACACCCTCTGCCCAGGGTGGTACGTCGGCGCAGGGACCCGGTTTCTCGGCAGCCACACACCGAAGAGCAGACTCCATGCTCTGGTTCACCCTCTCCGTTTGTCCGTTAGTCTGGGGATGATAACCAGAGGAAAGACTGACCGTTGCCCCCAATCCCTTGCAAAAAGCCTGCCATACCTGGGAAGTGAACTGGGGCCCCCGGTCCGAGACGACGTCCTGGGGAAACCCATGGAGGCGAAACACGTGGCGTGTCAGGAGGTCCGCCGTCTCGGCCGCCGAGGGAAGCTTGGGAAGGGCCACGAGGTGAACCCCCTTGCTGAACCGATCCACCACGGTCAGTAGGCACGTGTTCCCCTGGGAAGAAGGAAGACCCGTGACGAAGTCCAACGCCACATGGGACCAAGGGCGGCTCGGAATGGGAAGCGGCTGCAATAGCCCGGAGGGTGCCTGGTGGGAGGCCTTGCTGCGGGCGCAGACTGCGCAGGCCAGTACGAACTCCTTGACGTCGTTCCTCATGGTGGGCCACCAGAATCGACGAGCCAGGAAGGAGAACGTGCGATGAACGCCTGGGTGGCAGGCGAACCGGCTGGTATGGCCCCACTGGAGGACCCGGGACCGGACTGAGTCGGGGACGAAGAGACGATGAACCGGTACATTGCCTGGAGCGCGATGGAAGCGTAGGGCACGCCTTACCACCCCCTCGATGCCCAAGGTGACTACTCCTACCACCCTGGCCTCTGGGAGGATGGGAGTCGGGTCCTCAGTGGTTGGAGCCCCCTTGGAGTGTAACCGGTACAGGGAGTCGGCCTTCGTGTTGCGGCAACCAGGGCGAAATGTCAGTGAGAAGTCGAACTGACTGAGGAAGCTGGCCCATCTTGCCTGCCGGCCATTGAGGCGCTTGGAAGCACGGATGTACGTCAGGTTCTTGTGGTCCGTCCAAATGGTAAATGGCTCCTCGGCCCCCTCTAGCCAATGACGCCACTCCTCCAAGGCAGCCACAACCGCCAGCAGCTCCCGATTGCCGATGTCGTAGTTCTTCTCGGCAGGGAGGAAACGACGCGAGTAGAAGGCGCACGGATGTACCTTCTGGTCCGTTGCCGACCGCTGGGATAAGATAGCTCCTAGTCCGGTATCGGAGGCGTCCACCTCTACGATGAACTGTCTCTTGGGGTCTGGATGGAGCAAGACCGGGGCGGAAGTGAACCTCTTCTTGAGGGAGCGGAACGCAGCACACGCCGCTGGGGACCAGTCGAACGGCAGGGCGGGAGAGGTCAGCCTGGTAAGTGGTTCCGCCACCTGACTGTAGTTTCGGATGAATCTTCGGTAGAAGTTGGCGAACCCGAGGAAGCTCTGTAACTCCTTCCGAGAGGTGGGTTCCGGCCACTCCTCCACGGCCCGGATCTTGCGAGGGTCAGCTCGGGTCAAGCCTCTCTCCACGATGAAGCCCAGGTAATCGACGGAGTCGGAGTGGAATCGGCACTTCTCTGCCTTGACGAAGAGCCGATTGTGGAGGAGGCGCTCCAGCACACGGCGGACATGCTGGATGTGTTCCTCGAGGGTCTTGGAGAAAATGAGGATGTCGTCTAGGTATACCACCACAAACTCCTCCAGCATGTCATGAAGGACGTCATTCATGAGCGCCTGGAATACCGCCGGAGCGTTGGTGAGGCCGAACGGCATTACCAGGTACTCGTAGTGGCCCCTGGGAGTCTTGAAGGCGGTCTTCCACTCATCGCCTTCTCGGATACGGACCAGATGGTAGGCACTCCGGAGGTCCAGCTTGGTAAAGACGGTAGCCTGGGTGAGAGGCTCGAAGGTGGAGTTCATGAGAGGAAGAGGGTACTTGTTCTTAATGGTGATCTCGTTGAGCTGGCGATAGTCGATGCAGGGTCGAAGGTCTCCGTCCTTCTTCCCAACAAAGAAGAAACCGGCCGCCACAGGGGAGGAGGAAGGCCGAATGAGTCCTGCTTCCAAGGACTCAAAGATATATTGATCCATCGCTGCCTTCTCAGGGACAGTCAGACTGTAGAGGCGGCTGCCGGGAAGGGGAGCCCCTGAGCGGAGGTCGATGGCACAGTCGTAAGGCCGGTGAGGCGGAAGGGCCTGAGCCCTGGACTTACTGAAAACCTCCTCGAGGTCGTGGTACTCGGGGGGTATGGTCGAGAGGTCCGGAGGCGGCTCACAAACGGATCTCCGGGGCGAGGGACAGGACGCCGCCTGAAGACACTGGGCATGACAGGAGGAGCTCCACCCCCTGATGGTACCGGAGGACCAGGCGATGTGGAGCTCGTGCAGCGCGAGCCAGGGCCGGCCCAGGACTACTGGGACAAGAGGGGATCTGGTGATAAAAAACTGGAGTCTCTCAACGTGGTTACCAGCAATGGTGAGCAGGACAGGACAGGTGCGTTGAGTGATGTCAGCCAGGCGGTGTTGGTCCAATGCGAACACCTCCAATGGCCTCACGAGGTCCTCTAGTGGAATGTTGGCCCGGGTAGCAAACTCGAAGTCTAGGAAACTCTCGTCAGCACCCGAGTCAATGAGTGCCTCCACCGTGGCCCGTTGGTCCGCCCAGGCCAGGGTGACGCTCATCAGACGGCTAGGTGGTGCACGGCTCTGGGAACGAGAAAAACGGCTCACCAGGATCTCCCGGGGTCCCGGCGAGCCTGGTCTTTTGGCCGGGTGGGGCAGTTGGAGATACGGTGTCCATCCCGACCGCAGTAGAGGCAAAGGCCGGACCTGAACCTTGCCTCCCGTTCAGCTTGGCTAAGATGTGAACGTCCCAGCTGTATGGGTTCCTCCCCGGGCACCGAACGGGAGGGGAAGGAACCACCAGTTGTGTTGGGAGCAGGGCGGGCCGCAGTACCGTCACGAGTACGGGGGGTCTGGGGAACCTCTGGAGGTCCCGGTCGGGTTCTCTCACGTCTTCTCTCCTGGAGGCGTCCGTCGATGCGAATGGCGAGGCTGAATAGGTCCTCGAGGGACTCAGGTTCCTCACGGGTCGCGAGCTGGTCCCTGACAGCGTCATTGAGCCCCCTCATGAAGGTGAGACGAAGCGCTTGATCGTTCCAACCGCTCTCCGTTGCCGCCAGTCTGAACTCCAGCACGTAGTCGGTGACCCCGCCACTGCCCTGCCGGAAGGTGCCCAACCGCGCTCCAGGGTCCTGGCCACGGGCTTGGTGGTGGAAAACCCTGCGGAGCTCTGCCACGAAGTCTGGGTAGGAAAAACAGAAATCAGCCCCCATTGCCCAGGAGGCAGTAACCCACTGTGCTGCCCGGCCTGAGAGCAGGTTAGTCATGTAAGCCACTCGGGCTCCCCTTGAAGTGAATCGGCTGGGTTGATGACGAAAAACCAACTCACATTGCATGATGAATGTGGCACAATCCTCGAAGTTACCATTGAACAACCGTGGTTCGGAGAGACGGGGCTCCCGAGGTGCGGGATCGGGAGGCGCGGGGCCTGCCACGGCTGCAGGTGATGCTCCGGCCGAGGCTCCTGTAGTAGGTGGGGTTACAAGCAAGGTGTTAACGGCTTCACTCAGCGCTTGTAATTGGTGGAGAATATTAGTCTGCTGATTACCCTGGGCTGTCTGCAGGCTAGCCAGAGAGCCAAGGGACTCCTGAATAGGCAGGACCTGGTCTCGGAGCTCCTGGACAGCAGCCGCAGCCGCACCTAGCTGTAGGCTGTGGTCGTTGGTTAATTCAATCTGGACCGCCAACGCTGTTCTGACCCTGTCTGTGTCGGCTGAGGTCGTCATGGTCGGGTCGTAATGTTAGGGTTTGAACCGACCTCAATCGCACGGCACAGACAGGAAGTTCAGAGTTAGCCAAATACTAGGGCGTATTTATTTACAGAGTCACAAAAGGGGTAAAGTAACAATTATGAAACAACAAGGGAGACTGCCATCGGCAGAGTTCTCTGCGGCTCTGCAGATCCTCCTGGTGATAGCGGTGGGGAATCGGTATTTGACGTTGTAGCGGCTCTGCAGATACTCCCAGCTTTAACTCGAGGTGGAAAACGGAGAGAGAGAGAGATATCAATAACAGTCCAACGAAACACAGAGGCAGTGTGGTTCCCTCCTCCCTTAGCTGTGTCCAGAACCAATGAACAGTAACAATCTTCAGTGTTCTCCACAACACACAAGTTAGCTGAGTTTAGTGCAAACAGAAATTATATCTTCAGTGTCTCTTCAAAACAAACACTTCAACTGAGTCCAGTGCAAGCAAAAATGATAATCTTCGGTGTTCGTCACACACACAGACAGAATAATCCAGAGGGGTTTGGTTCCAACTCACCCAAGCGCAAACGCGTAAAGCGGGTAAACGAGGCGCAGCTCCAAACGGGGAACAAGGTTCTCATCAGCGGATCTCCACAGAAAGTCCTGGAGGCGAAAGAAGACGAGGCACTGCAACGGGGAAAAAGCAGGCAAAAGCAGTTGTATTCCAAAACGACCCGACATTGATTGAAGGGAAGTCCCAGTATAAAAAGCCTCTGGGGCCCTAATCAAAAACTATGACAGGTGCGCGCTGGAATTGATACTTGCTCCAAAAGCGTGTGGCGGGGAATGCACCAATCAACACAGCACCTTAAAGGAGCGGAGCGTGTGGCGGGGAATGCATCAATCAACACAGTACCTTAAAGGAGCGGAGCGTGTGGCGGGGAATGAACCAATCCTCACATTAACATCTTCGATACTAACTGCTCTAATAATCATATCACCCACACTAGATGAATGATATAACGTTGCCCACGGAATTATAAACGACCCCCCCCCCATCCGGTCAACATCAGATCATACGTAGTAACTCCTAGAAGCACGTACAGTTGAAATTTTTTATCTCGCACAGATTCCTACCAAACTGTATTTGATCATCAATATAATGCATTTAGGGCTATAAATCAAGTTCTGGAGAAAGCTGCAGAAAACGATAAAAACATACTTATACTTTAGACAGTATTTTAGTATGAATATGTGAATGAAAAAGTATAACGTTGCTACACCCTGAACAATAGATATAGGACGTTGAATGGGCCATAGTAATGTCAATTTAGCAATACAATTTAAAATGTTATAGCCCTGCAAAGAAGGGGAACTTCTCCATGTTAAATAGGGCTGGCGAGGGATGGTAAATTATGAATTTAAACCTGGCGATCAAAGTGTTAAGTACTAAAAAGTTAAACCTTTTTTTATTCCGGGGCAATGAAATGTTCAGTTTCGTCCTCTTCATCACTCGTACTATCATTTGTGGCCATCTTCTTTAGCTTGTCACTCTGATTATTCTTCTGATAGCAGGTGTTTAATGAAAGATCCCCGCTTTCTAGTCTTGCACAAGGACCAATCGGCATGGGTATGGCCGGGTTAATTTTCCACTGATGGGGATTTGATTGGCTGTTTTTAAATAAAGTGCGGCCACAGGATTAATAACGTTAACGTTAATTCAGCCAGAGAAACAAATATACTAATTGAAATGGTTGGACCTGGGAGATTTGTACTTTGTACTTTGTAGGTCTGCATTTCAAATGTAAGGAGTAAAAAGTAAGTTTTTTTTCTCTGAAATGTAATTGAGTAAATGTACAAGTATACCAACCTAATAATACTCGAGTAAAGTACAAATCCCCAAAAATAGTACTCAAGTATTGTTACACAGGGGGTACCAGGGGCGCACAGTGAGAGCTGAATATTAATCTAGTAAATAATTTGCTTAACACTTTGGCGACCACAGTCTTGAGCGGATTTATAGGCCAGAGGACAGAGGTTTGTTTACAAACTGATGTACTTTCTAAAAGCTATATATATAATTTATAGTATTGCTATCTGTCCATTCTCATTCTCACTTGAGTGCATAAACCGTACCTTCATAATGGCTTAAAGAAAATAAAAATCCATCGGTTGGTTGTCATTTTATAGCGTCGTGAATATAAGGTTAATCGCACTTTTCGTCTAGTCTTTTTTCCCGGGAGCTAGATAATAGGCTAAACGTTGGCGCCGTTATATCAAACGCCATTTCTGCTGTATATATACAAATGAAATAAAACAAACTGCGTAGCATCCGGACTATTACAGAGCATCTATGGATGAAATGGGGGCGGCGGGGAACGCAGATTAGTATTATTGATTAGCAATACAGTGTGCATTCAGGTAGCCAATGTCAGTGATCGATCACGTTAGGTTTTAAAACAATGTCCAATCCAGCTGTAATTTGGGGGAATAGTATCCTACCGTCAGGCCATGTGATCGCCGGCAGCATTTCGTCATTAGTCATCGGAATCTGGTAGATCGATATGTCCATTGGCTAATCATAAATCCCATTATTCCAGGCTGAAATGTGCGTTCGGTAACGGGATCAAAGATGGAGGGTCTTCGTTTGGAACCGAGGCTCATATGATCCGCCCACAGACAGTGATTTAAAAAAAATAAAAAAATAAATATGGAATAAAACAATAACAACTCGCCACGAGGGCGGCTACGTGGCGTAGTGGGCAAGGCGCTCGCCGCGAATGACGGAGACGCTGGGCTTGCCTGTTCGAGCCCAGCGCTCCACATTGCTTTCAGTTTAGCTGGTCGTTCATACTAATAATACACATTGGCTGTATTAGGGGGTGGGAAACTGATGGGTGGGGATCGGGCGTTGTGGACAGCGACTCCTACAGGTCGGTTGGTGCGCCTGCGCAGTAGAATCAGGAAGTGTCGGGGGCAGCGTGAGCCTCCCACGCGTTACTCCTCGCCACTGAGAGATCGAGCTGCGCAGGTGAAAAGATGCGACTGCTGTTACCTCAAGTACCGGAGGGGACTTGTGCTATGTATGACTTAGTCCACATTGCAGCCGGCTTGTGGGAGGCAAGAAACAGCGTTCGTGACAGGGGAGGGTTGAATTGGATGATACGAAATTGGGATGGGAGAAAATATAGAAAATGGGAGAAAAAAGTGGATAAAAAAAAAAAGAATCGCCACGAGTTAACTCGTGGCTCTGGTCCTCAACGGGTGGAATCGAATCACGAGTTAACTCGTGGACGGTCCTTAAAGTGTTAAAAGGTGAAACGACGATGCATCGTATCTCTAGTTCTGTCCTCCTGTGACGACACTGTCCACTCCGCCTTTTCATTATTGATGAGCTATCATCATCATCATCATCATCATCATCATCATCATCATCATCATCATCATCATCATCATCATCATCATCATCATCATCATCATCATCCCAGACAAGGACACACAGAAAGTTGAAATTAGGTTCCCTCATTCCCACAGTGTATATAAAAAGATATAGACAATATAAACAGAGGTGTGCCATACCATCTAAACCTTGCAGACATGCCTCTCATAAAAGTACACTAGAATGCAGGACATTAAGCTCAAAATGTCCTGGGGGGACCGCCAGACCCCCTGCCTAAAGTGTCCCCCCCCCAATGGTGAAACCAAACCTACGCCATTGTCTGAAGAACCAGTCACTGGAGCATGTCACCAGTATTCCATTGCAACATAGCTGAGCTTAGCTATAATATATATTATATATATTTTTTTGTTTTGTACAGGAGCTCAAAAGAACCAGAACGGTGACGTGTGCGAGCGGATCACCTTCCACAGCCAGCGGAAAAAACATCTCGTCCTTCACCTGACTGTCGTGGACCCATTCGGGAACTACAGTTCTCCCCATTACAAGGGGACAGCGACCTTCTATAAGGTCGCCAGAGGTCAGCAGGGCCGGTCGAGTGACCAGAACATCCCGTCGAACGTCAGCGCCCAGGATGATCCCGTCTGTAAGCTGTCCCTGACGTTGCCCAAGGTACGCCAAGCTGTGGCAAATAGAGCTGTTAGTCATAGATGTTATGTCTTGACCCTTGTGGATTGGTGTTATGGGTCATGGTATGGTCATGTTGTGGTCATGTTTGATTTGATTTTATTTTATTTATGGATTAAAAACACACAACAAGGGTCATGTTATGGTCATGTTATGGTCATGTCGTGGTCATGTTATGGTCATGTTGTGGTCATGTTGTGGTCATGTTGTGGTCATGTTATGGCCATGTTGTGGTCATGTTGTGGTCATGTTGTGGTCATGTTATGGTCATGTTGTGGTCATGTTATGGTCATGTCGTGGTCATGTTATGGTCATGTTGTGGTCATGTTGTGGTCATGTTATGGTCATGTTATGGCCATGTTGTGGTCATGTCATGTTATGTTGTGGTCATGTTATGGTCATGTTGTGGTCATGTTGTAGTCATGTTGTGGCCATGTTGTGGTCATGTTGTGGTCATGTTGTGGTCATGTTATGGTCATGTTATGGTCATGTTGTGGGCATGTTATGGTCATGTTGTGGTCATGTTATGGTCATGTTGTGGTCATGTTATGGTCATGTTGTGGTCATGGTCATGTTGTGGTCATGTTATGGTCATGTTGTGGTCATGTTGTGGTCATGTTGTGGTCATGTTATGGTCATGTCGTGGTCATGTTGTGGTCATGTTGTGGTCATGTTATGGTCATGTTGTGGTCATGTTGTGGTGTGGTCATGTTGTGGTCATGTTATGGTCATGTTGTGTTCACGTTGTGTTCATGTTGTGGTCATGTTGTGGTCATGTTGTGGTCATGTTGTGGTCATGTTGTGGTCATGTTGTGGTCATGTTGTGGTCATGTTGTGGTGTGGTCATGTTGTGGTCATGTTATGGTGTGGTCATGTTGTGTTCATGTTGTGGTCATGTTGTGGTCATGTTGTGGTCATGTTGTGGTCATGTTGTGGTCATGTTGTGGTCATGTTGTGGTCATGGTCATGTTGTGGTCATGTTATGGTCATGTTGTGGTCATGTTGTGGTCATGTTGTGGTCATGTTGTGGTCATGTTATGGTCATGTTGTGGTCATGTTGTGGTCATGTTGTGGTCATGTTATGGTCATGTTGTGGTCATGGTCATGTTGTGGTCATGTTGTGGTCATGTTGTGGTCATGTTGTGGTCATGGTCATGTTGTGGTCATGTTATGGTCATGTTGTGGTCATGTTGTGGTCATGTTGTGGTCATGTTATGGTCATGTTATGGTCATGTTGTGGTCATGTTGTGGTCATGTTGTGGTCATGTTGTGGTCATGTTATGGTCATGTTGTGGTCATGTTGTGGTCATGTTGTGGTCATGTTGTGGTCATGTTGTGGTCATGTTATGGTCATGTTATGGTCATGTTGTGGTCATGTTGTGGTCATGTTGTGGTCATGTTATGGTCATGTTGTGGTCATGTTGTGGTCATGTTATGGTCATGTTGTGGTCATGTTGTGGTCATGTTGTGGTCATGTTATGGTCATGTTGTGGTCATGTTGTGGTCATGTTGTGGTCATGTTGTGGTGTGGTCATGTTATGGTCATGTTGTGGTCATGTTGTGGTCATGTTGTGGTGTGGTCATGTTATGGTCATGTTGTGGTCATGTTGTGGTGTGGTCATGTTGTGGTCATGTTGTGGTGTGGTCATGTTGTGGTCATGTTATGGTCATGTTATGGTCATGTTGTGTTCATGTTGTGGTCATGTTGTGGTCATGTTGTGGTCATGTTATGGTCATGTTGTGTACATGTTGTGGTCATGTTGTGGTCATGTTGTGGTGTGGTCATGTTGTGGTCATGTTGTGTTCATGTTATGGTCATGTTGTGGTCATGTTGTGGTCATGTTGTGTTCATGTTATGGTCATGTTGTGGTCATGTTATGGTGTGGTCATGTTGTGGTCATGTTATGGTCATGTTGTGGTCATGTTATGGTGTGGTCATGTTGTGGTCATGTTGTGGTCATGTTGTGTTCATGTTATGGTCATGTTATGGTCATGTTGTGGTCATGTTGTGTTCATGTTGTGGTCATGTTGTGGTGTGGTCATGTTGTGGTCATGTTGTGTTCATGTTATGGTCATGTTATGGTCATGTTGTGTTCATGTTATGGTCATGTTGTGGTCATGTTGTGGTGTGGTCATGTTGTGGTCATGTTGTGTTCATGTTATGGTCATGTTGTGGTGTGGTCATGTTATGGTCATGTTGTGGTCATGTTGTGGTGTGGTCATGTTATGGTCATGTTATGGTCATGTTGTGGTCATGTTGTGGTCATGTTGTGTTCATGTTATGGTCATGTTATGGTCATGTTGTGGTCATGTTGTGGTCATGTTGTGGTCATGTTGTGTTCATGTTATGGTCATGTTATGGTCATGTTGTGGTCATGTTGTGGTCATGTTATTAGATTAGATTCTTTAATGACCACCCAGCCAGGCTGGTGGAATTTGTTTTCAGTGCAGTTACAGCATTGTTCCAACATAGAACATATAACATCACTTACAATACATACATACTACATGCAGTTAAATACATAATTACAAAGACCACAATATCACAGTTTATGTCCATGTCCATAGCAACAGAGGTAGGGGGGTTGCGGCGGTGTTACAGGGAGTTCAGTGTCCGTATGGCAGTGGGGAAGAAGCTGTTTTTAAAGCTGGATGTTTTGGTGGTCAGGGATCTGTAGCGCCTCCCGGAGGGCAGCAGCTGGAAGATGTGGTGTGCTGGGTGAGTGGGGTCAGAGATAATTTTCCTTGCTCTTCTTATTGTGCTTTGGCGGTGGAGTGATTTGAGTGATGGGAGGGGGGTGTGGATTATTTTGGAGGATTTATTGATTATTCTTTGCAGTTTGTTTTTGGAGTGAATGTCCAGACTGCTGTACCAAACTGTTATGGAGAAGGTGAGGATGCTTTGAATGATGGCCTGGCCGCGATCTGGTTGGCTGCTGTTGAAAAGCTAAAAGAGCGCATATACATTTTTATTACTGAATAATATATTATGTATGTAACTCACGTTGAGGTCCTGGGGTGAGCGGGTGGGGGAGCGAGCGAATGTCCATGTATATATATTTTTTATTTAAATTCTTTTTGTATATTTGGTTATGTATGTTTTGGGCCCCTTTGGCTGTAGGTGTGATGGTCGCGGGCTCCGGGTGGGGGACCTGGTCGGGGCCTCTGCGAGTCGTAGTGTTAGAGAGGCATGATGCTTTGACTCGCTGGGGTGCCGGACTCGGGGTCCTCGAGGGTTGGGGATCGTGGCTGCTGTGTATGATGATGGAGGAGGGGGCTCAAGATGTCACTATATGGTCTGTCTTAGTTATTGTCTTGTCATTATTGTAATAAGTTATTATCCGGGGATGTCTTTTTGTGTATTGGTATTGTTATTGTATTGTGATGTGTCTTGTTTCATGTGAGAACATTTTTATAAAAAGATTTGATAAAAAAAATAAAAATGATGGCCTGGTAAAAACGGAGCAGGAGATGTCTTCTGATTCTGTATTTTTTGAGCTGGTGGAGGAAGAAGAGTCTTTGATTGGCTTTTTTGTGGATGTGGTCTGTGTTGGTTTTCCATTTGAGGTTGTTGCTTATGGGTGCCAAGACATTTGAAGGAGTCTGTGGTGATTATGGGTTTGCCGGAGATGGATATGGGGTTTTGGGGGTTTGGCTGGCATCTGAAGTCGATGATGAGTTCTTGGGTTTTTGATGAGTTGAGGAGAAGGTTATTGTCTGTATACGCTCTTGTTATGGTCATGTTGTGGTCATGTTATGGTCATATTATCGTCAGGTTGTGATCATGTTATGGTCATGTTGTGGTCATGTTATGGTCAGGTTGTGGTCATGTTATGGTCATGCTATGGTCATGCTATGGTCAGGTTGTGATCATGTTATGGTCAGGTTGTGATCATGTTATGGTCATGTTGTGATCATGTTGTGATCATGTTATGATCATGTTATGGTCGTGTCATGGTCACCGTGTTTCATTTTCAGAAAGTGAGAAGCATCAGTCGTCCCTCCAGCGCTAAGATGAAGTTATGTGACGAAATAGGTCAGTGAACAACTTATTACACTTCAGTATCCTTCTCTTTCTCTCTCTCTCTCTCTATCTCTCTCTCTCTATCTATCTATCTCTCTCTGTCTCTCTCTCTCTTTCTCTCTCTCTATCTCTCTCTCTTTCTCTCTATCTGTCTCTCTCTCTCTCTCTCTCTCTCTCTCTCTCTCTCTCTCTCTCTCTCTCTCTCTCTCTCTCTCTCTCTCTATCTCTCTCTCCTTCCCCCCACTGTCTGCCTCTCTATCTATTTCTCTATCTCCTCTCTCTCTCTTTCTCTCTCTCTCTCTCTCTCTCTCTCTCTCTCTCTCTCTCTCTCTCTCTCTCTCTCTCTCTCTCTCTCTCTCTCTCTCCTTCCCCCCACTGTCTGCCTCTCTATCTCTTTCTCTATCTCTCTCTCTCTCTCTCTCTCTCGCTCTCTCTCCCACTGTCTGCCTCTCTCTCCCTCACACCGTCTGCCTCTCTCTCTATGTATCTATTTCTTTTTCTTTCTCTCTCTCCCTCCCTCCCTCCCTCCCTCCCTCTCTACCTCTCTCTCCCCCCACTATCTGCCTTTCTTGAGCCACACCAGAGCCCCCCCCCCTACCCTTCTCTCTTTCAACCTTAGTTCTATCTATCAGGCTTTTAGATTTCAGTCATATCCAAAGAGCTAATCCCCCCCCTCCTCCCCCCCAGCCCCCTCAGACCCTCTGCCAGACCCCCTCTCAGACCCCCTCTCAGACCCCCTCCTGCTGTGGCTGTCCGGGGAGCTCTCCGAGGAGGACGTGGCCCTGTTGGTTCCCTCTCTGCGCCTCCGCCGCAGCGCCACCCAGCTGGTGAGGGCCCGCGCCGGGGACAGCCTGTCCGCCCAGGCCTTCCACCTGCTGGCCCTGTGGAGGAGGGGGCTGCCCGCTGCCGCCTCGCACCCGGACAGGACCTCCCAGCTCGCCCGCTGCCTGGCCAAGAGCGGGCGGCCAGACCTCGCCAGGGAGCTGCTGCGATGCCCGGCGGCCGCCACCAGAGGGGGCTCTGAGGAGTGAACCGGACATAACGCGTTGTTGTTGGGAGAGAGAAGGAGAAAGATTAGACCGCTGAAATCAGTAGGGCGGATTTGATTTAATTACGTGATTCATCTAGTATAGCCTATTTGTACTCATGGCTAATTAATGCGGTGATAAAAATAGCAGTTTGGTCAAACATTAACTCCAGTTGATGATCACAGTAATGCCAATAATCACCAGCATAAAACTTAGATATGTCTTTTTCATAATAGTATCATTTTGTTGTATTTCCTTTAAACATGCCATATTTTCCACGTACCATGGATTTATCTGATACTACTTACTGTAATCAATGCTGTGAATTTCAATGATAAAAATGCAGCTTAAAAAAGATGGGTGACTCAAACAAAAACGCTGGGTAAACAGAGATTAAGTGGGGTTACTCTCCACTACAGTGTGTGGGATTGCAGTCTATGCAATTTGCAGTACCGTGTCTCGTCCACAAGGGGACATCGTTGACCTGTGAGAGTTTGTGCTCTCCTCAAATAAAAAATTAACTGTCAGATCAGCACCATATCCTTTCTCAGCTATTTTATACATGAAGTACATGAATTGTCTTTTATACATTATTATTATTATTATTATTATTATTATTATTATTATTATTATTATTATTATTATTATTATTATTATTATTATTATTATTATTATTATTATTATTATTATTATTATTATCATTATCGTTATGGATCTCTGGTAAACATCCTCTCTACTATAGGGCTGTCCCATCCCTTTGTATTTCACTGTTTATCCCCATAGCGACGGGTGATTGACAGGATCAGATAAGAGCTGGCCACCTCTCGTCCCTGTGTAAACAGCTGTTGACAGTGACGCCTGACCTCTCCCTGGCTACCAGCAGCCTTTGACCTGACGCTGACGAGGATCGACGTCGGACGGAAAAGGCTTTCCGTTGTTGTGATGTCAGAGTTCAGAAGTGACATTTCATGACAAAAGCAAAGGATTCAGACTGTAGGAGAATTTGGAATACTGGTTACGCTGTCATTCCTTATGTAAAGCATGTAAATATGTGACCCAGGGCCATTGGAACATACAGTATAACATGTTACTCCTGTTGTCATGTGATCCAGGCTCATTGGAACATACAGTATAACATGTTACTCCTGTTGTCATGTGATCCAGGCTCATTGGAACATACAGTACAACATGTTACCCCTGTTGTCATGTGACCCAGGCTCATTGGAACATACAGTACAACATGTTACCCCTGTTGTCATGTGACCCAGGCTCATTGGAACATACAGTATAACATGTTACCCCTGTTGTCACGTGACCCAGGCTCATTGGAACATATAACACGTTACTCCTGTTGTCATGTGACCCAGGCTCATTGGAACATATAACACGTTACTCCTGTTGTCATGTGACCCAGGCTCATTGAAACATATAACATGTTACTCCTGTTGTGATGTGATCCAGCATCATTGGAACATACAGTATAACATGTTACTCCTGTTGGCATGTGATCCAGCATCATTGGAACATACAGTATAACATGTTACTCCTGTTGTGATGTGATCCAGCATCATTGGAACATACAGTATAACATGTTACTCCTGTTGGCATGTGATCCAGGCTCATTGGAACATACAGTATAACATGTTACCCCTGTTGACATGTGACCCAGGGACATTGAAACATACAGTATAACATGTTACTCGTGTTGTCATGTGACCCAGGCTCATTGGAACATAACATGTTACTCCTGTTGTCATGTGACCCAGCGTCATTGGAACATAATATCATGTGATGATGTGACCCACCAGCAGAAGACCTGTGACACATTCTGCCCAAAGCCTAAGAGACACAGGACGTAAAGGACTCCGTAATGCTGGGTTTAAAGTGGTAAAAGAACATTTCATAGTGTACATTAAATATGCTGACTAGCTGAAAACACAGATCGAAGACACTTCAAATCCTGAAGGTGGAGACGTAGGTGGTGAGATTGATTTCTGAGCCACGAGACAAAACCCTGATATTAGGAATATAGGCCCTATTTTTCTCCTTACCAAAATGATGATGTTTATTGGTACAATCCCGCCTCAGTACAATCACACTAGCACTAGCTAGTTAGCCACAAACTAATGCAAGGTCAATGGGGTCTACAAGCTGACTGAAGCTAACTGAAATCGACTTTGTGTGCACTGTAAGTACAGAGTCAATTAGCTTGTACAGACGCACTGGTGCAGTCGCGGTCACACCCGGTTATACGCCGTGTTACCAGATCACTGAGGCAGAAGTACGCGCGATCGCGCACGGATGTGTACTCGCGTGTACGCGCGCACAAAATGCGCTGTATCCATTCGTTGTGACTAGTACCCGGCCACCGTTTTACATAACAAAAAGCGCAGGTAGACTAAGTGTCTGGGTGTTGGCTATCTGAATGCATCTCCCCCTTCATTCTGTGTGACACAGGCAGTGGAGGTGAATACTAATGTGGCTCGGAATTCGTGATGGGGGTCTACCTGCTTATGATATTGAATCAAGCGTCTGTGCTGCGCGCCAGCTTTCCACGCGCACATTCACACAAATAGAGAGCAAGAAGAGCTTGTATGATAGAAAAATTGCACTTGCGTATATCAAGTTTCAAGTTCAAGTTTCTTTATTAGTTGACATGCAAAGATACAGAATACCTTCACATGGAATGCTTTTTTCTGTTATGCTCCTATGAGGATCATAGGACGCTTGGATCATACACATACAGCTCATTACAGTAATATTCCACAATTATTACATTTTAGATAGTAATAATGGTACAGAGCCTTGAGACAAACATATGCATATTCACCACCGCAAACAGACTGGCAGCCGTCATAGGCAGCGCCATTTACGGAAGGAGGGGGGAGTGGGTTGGGGTTGTTACAGGGCTGTAGGGGGGGGGGGGGGGGGGGGGGAGTGGGAGGGGGGGGGGAGGTGGGGGGGAGTGCACAAGCCAATGCATATGCGCTTGTGTGTGTGTGTGCGTGTGTGTGTGCGTGCGTGTGTGTGTATAAATCAGTTCTGTGCGCATGCACGTACCCGCGCGTGCACGTGCACGTGGCGTGGCGTGTTACCAGTTCCCATATTAGGACTGCACCACTGTACAGACGGGAGCTTGAGCTCACTGACTTTGCATTAGTTTGTGGCTAACTATCCCCGGGCCAGTAGGAGGAACACCATGGCTTGTGCTGAGAGAGGATTTTACCAATCGACTACATTATTGGAGGTTCTAAAAATCTAAACTATCCCTTTGAAAGTCCATCATAGCGTACGTACAGCACAGTCAACCCCATGATATAATTCAGAAATGTGTGCAAATTCTGTAAAAATCAATGACTGAAGGAAATCATCGTCGGGTATGGTAATAACAATAATAAACCTTCAAGTATAGCCCCTTTCATACAAGAATTTCAGCCCAAAGTGCTTCACAGCAGTAAAATAGACATAAAAGGAACATAAAATAGACAGAATAAAAGCAATGCAGAGAGTAAGAAAAAGGTTAAAAGAAATGCAGGTAATAACAATACAAATATTGACTATAAAACCTGAGTCTTCCCCGTTCGATGGTCATAAAAACACTTTGATTGATTATCCTCAACTGTCCCCCTCTCCGTTCACCACTGGGTCCTCGGGAGACAATACAACTTGGTGCAGACACAGTTGTGGAGCAGGCGATATTCTGACCTAGTACCAGCATTAATTTAGTCCCATTGTACATTACCGTATATTTCAAAAGGATAATCTATTCATTGGGGTAGTAATGAGCACAAGAGATCTCTCAAACACTGGCCTCATAATAATGGTGTCGGTGACGGAAGCAATTATTTCCATTATTATTAGTACCGTAGTAGTATTTGCGTTCCGAGGGCCTTTCTCATGCTGTGTGACATTCTGGAGATCCCCGGGGGGGGGGGGGGGGCTGATGACACAGATGCCATGCGTCCAGGAGGAGCGGTGGAGGAGGACCCCCTGCTGAGAGAGTGGAGACCCCCCAGCGCCGCACATGGGGGAAATAAGAAGGTTAATGAAGGAGGAAATGCTAACAGGTGAAGCTGATGGATTAAACAGGGTGATCATGCTCTCTCTCTCTCTCTCTCACCGGCCCCCATCTCTCCTCCTCACTAACCAGACCGCCTGTAGCTGTTCCGCAACTGTTCCTACTTCCGGGGTAGGCCTGATTGGCCCCGACAGGCACGTGACCCGCGCGGCCACGCCCCGCGGTAGCCCCAAGGCGCGCGGCATCGAGGCTGCTGTAGTTCACAGGCGCTTTCCGCCTTCCATTAGGAAGGAGTTCGCGGCGCCTTTCATAATAATATCATCAGTCATCTCTAATAATATTAATCACTGTTCAATGTACTAATATACAATACGGCTCACTTTTCCCACTTCAATGACAGAGCCGCTGTTTAATAATATTGTCGCGGCGGAGCTCCGTCGCGGCAGCATTATGTAGCAGTAATCCCCCCTTTTTTACCATCAACAAACTAGCTCAATTGGTAAGGCTGCTTGGCTGTGGATCCTATGGTCCTAAGTTTGATTCCCTTAAGTTTTTTTCTTTTTTTTTAACGTGCATTGCACTCTATAGCGTATTGTATATTGTATATTGTATGGTACAATTTACAGTAAGGTGTATGCTGTACCATACAATATACAATATACAATACGCTATAGTGTGAGGTTTTGTCCGCTGCTCACCTACTCGCTCTGTTCCTTTAAGATTTCGGTTAATTAATTGCATTCTCCTCTTCACACGCTTCTTCCTGTAGACGCCGTTTGATTGGTGCTCCCCCAACCACACGCTTGTCAATCTCATCCCGCAGCTGTCACAGCTTGTCATTAAGCATTCCTTTTGCTTATATATACCCTGATTCCCCATTAAGTGTTGTTGGATCGTTCTGATATATTCTCTGCATTTGCCGTTCCTTCCGTCGCCTGCTTTTCCCTGTGCTTTGCCTCCCAGAACTCTCGAGGAGTATTCCGTTTGGACAACCCGTTCCCCGTTACGAAGCGCTCGCCCTGTTTGATCTGCTCGCTTCACGCACAGCGCTCTGGTGAGTTTTTGCAAGACAGTCTTTGGGCTCTATCATTTTTCGTGTGTGTAAACACTGAAGAGATCCTGCTTTTTGTTCAGACTGTCTCTCACCCTTTTTGCCTGTATTGGATATTCATTGGGATTCATTATTGTTTGGACTTTGCTCACTGTGTGTCTCACACCGAAGATTCTATCACTCGGATTTATTGTTTGGGACATTGTTCACTGTGTGTTTTCACACCGAAGATTCTGTCACTTGGATTATCTGTTTTGGACAAGTCACTTCACCTGTCACCTGTCTGTTCCCAACTGTTCACTGAGCTAACCCGCTCTCTCTCTCTCCCTGTTCCGCTACCACCTCGGAGTACTGCCGGGAGGATTCTGCAGAGCGGCTCTGACGTCACGGACAGATTCCTCAAACGTAACCTCCCCGGGAGAAGCTGCAGAGCAGCAACATTCCTCAAATGCTTGTATCCCAGTTTGTTTCTGTTCTCAACCAAGTTCTTTCTGTTATTCTGTAAAATAAACAAGCCCTAGATTTTGGCTAACTCTGAAACTACTCTCTCTGTGCCGTTTGCGTTTGGGGTCGGTGTCAAACCATAACATATAGAGTGCAATGCACGTAAAAAAAAAAAAAAAAAAAAACATAAGGGAATCAAACTTAGGACCACAGGATCCACAGCCTAGGAGCCTTACCAATTGAGCTAGTTTGTAGATGTTAAAAAAGGGGGGATTACTGCTACATAATGCTGCCGTGACGGAGCTCCGCCGCGACAATATTATTAAACAGCGGCTCTGTCATTGAAGTGGGAAAAGTGAGCCGTATTGTATATTAGTACATTGAACAGTGATTAATATTATTAGAAATGACTGATGATATTATTATGAAAGGCGCCGTGAACTCCTTCCTAATGGAAGGCGGAAAGCGCCTGTGAACTACAGCAGCCTCGTTGCCGCTCGCCTTGGGGCTGCCGCGGGGCGTGGCCGCGCGGGTCACGTGCCTGTCGGGGCCAATCAGGCCTACCCCGGAAGTAGGAACAGTTGCGGAACAGCTACAGGCAACCAGACCTCCACCCCCCCCCCACCCTGCGTCCTTCCAACAGTCCTCTCTTGGCGCCATGGATTTCTCTCTCATTTTTCCGTATATTTCTCTCAACCTCCGTCTCTCTCTCGCTCTCTTTCTTTCTCTCACTCTCTTTCTGATTATCTCTCCCGATCCCCTCCCTCCCTCTTCCCTTCCTCCCTCCCCCCCATTTCTCTCTCTCTCTCTCTCTTTCTCTCTCTCTCTCTCTTTTCCGTGTGATACTAAAGGTCACGTTCACAGCGTCACCGGTGGTATAGCTCGGTGCGCAGAGTGTTATCGCCGGCGGGGGGTGTCATTAGCCTGGCTCAGGGATTGAGACCTCACACACACACACACACACACACACACACACACACACACACACACACACACACACACACACACACACACACACACACACACACACACACACACACACACACACACACAAGGTAAATGTCACAGGAGGGGCTGCGTGGGGGGGTCTCTCTTTTCACTCTCTCTCTCTTCACTCACTCTCAGCCTATACATTATTGAAAAGGCCACGCAGCATGGCCCTCTGGGAGCTCGCCTACCGCACGACGACGAGAGAAGGAACCGGAAGGGTTGATGAGGTGAGGCGTTCCCACGGCGACCCTGTATGAAGAGACCCTGATTAAAACCCCTCCTCCGTCTCATCCGTCTCCTCCGTCATTTCTGCGCCGTGCTGCCTTCGCTCGGAAGACGTGTGGCAGGGACCCCCCATCGCACCCGGATGGGTTTATACTAGTGCTGTCAGGCGATTAAAAAAATGTATCTAATTAATTACAGGATTTGTAATTAATTAATCTAATTCATCGCATTTTAATCGCATAACCATTTTAGGCCTGATATTCTATAATAATATTTCAAATGGCATGTGTCCGCATGGCAGAATTCAGTACTGTATCTACAAAACCTTCTGTTTAATCATCTTCCCTTTATTCATTTGCTTAGATTTTTCAGGTCTGGTCAATTTTAGCATGGTGTTTATTCACAGTCAAAGATAAAACATTTTGTATTGATATTCTCATTTGCCTCATTACAATTTACTCAAGCCTGTAGTCAGAGCCGCCTGGGAGAAATGCGAGGCCCATGTGCGAGATTTAAACGCGAGGCCCCCCCCCCCCCCCCCCAAAAGGTTAAAAAAAAATATATATATATATATATATAAATTTTTTATTTTTTTTCATACAGTCAACATATTCTTAAATAATAGCGCTGCCCGAGGCTGGGCATGATACAGTCAACATATAGCAAGAGAGAGAGCGAGAGAGAGCTCCCGTTCTACAGTCAATATACAGTGTACAGAGAGAGAGAGAGAGAGAGAGAGAGAGAGAGAGAGAGACACATTGGAAAGAAATTGAAATGCTATTTGGCCCTAAACAGAGAGTACACTGGCAGAATACCTGAGCACTGTGACTGAAGATCCTTGACTAGGTACAGACTCAGCGAGCACAGCCTAGCCATCGAGAAAGGCCGCCATAGGCAGACTGTGTGTGTTAGAAAGAGAGAGAGAGAGCGTGTGTTTGTTGTGTGTGTGTGTTAGAGAGAGAGCATGTATGAGAGAGATAAGCAAAGATGAGCCCCTAAAAGGATATTCAACTTTTAATGGAAGAACAAAACAGAAGGAAAAGATAACTTCACAAAGGCAACATGAATATACATAGATCCAAAAGGACCATTTAGCCTGCTGGCTACATAGCTCCACTTCTACCAGCGTCGGGACAATTTAGCCTGCTGGCTACATAGCTCCAGTTCAACCAGCCGGGTACCGGCGTTAGCTCCCGGGAGCGATGGCTAGCTAGTTAGCACCAGCCGGGAGCGATGCACCACCCGGGAGCGATGGCTAGCTAGTTAGCACCAGCCGAGAGCTAGCCATCGCTCCCGGGTGGTACATCGCTCCCGGCTGGTGCTAACTAGCTAGCCATCGCTCCCGGCTGGTGCTAACTAGCTAGCCATCGCTCCCGGGAGCTAACGCCGGTACCCGGCTGGTAGAAGTGGAGCTATGTAGCCAGCAGGCTAAATGGTCCCGACTCTGGTTGAACTGGAGCTATGTAGCCAGCAGGCTAAATGGTCCCGACGCTGGTAGAAGTGGAGCTATGTAGCCAGCAGGCTAAATGGTCCCGACGCTGGTAGAAGTGGAGCTATGTAGCCAGCAGGCTAAATGGTCCCGACGCTGGTAGAAGTGGAGCTATGTAGCCAGCAGGCTAAATGCTCCCGACGCTGGTTGAACTGGAGCTATGTAGCCAGCAGGCTAAATGGTCCCGACGCTGGTAGAAGTGGAGCTATGTAGCCAGCAGGCTAAATGGTCCCGACGCTGGTAGAAGTGGAGCTATGTAGCCAGCAGGCTAAATGGTCCCGACGCTGGTAGAAGTGGAGCTATGTAGCCAGCAGGCTAAATGCTCCCGACGCTGGTTGAACTGGAGCTATGTAGCCAGCAGGCTAAATGGTCCCGACGCTGGTAGAAGTGGAGCTATGTAGCCAGCAGGCTAAATGGTCCCAACGCTGGTAGAAGTGGAGCTATGTAGCCAGCAGGCTAAATGGTCCCGACGCTGGTAGAAGTGGAGCTATGTAGCCAGCAGGCTAAATGCTCCCGACGCTGGTTTAACTGGAGCTATGTAGCCAGCAGGCTAAATGGTCCCGACGCTAAACTGCCTGCGCCCCAAGGGAACCGCATCAGGCTTCAGCTGATTAGTGGTCTTCTGGACAACAACAACAACAACAACAACAACAACAACAACAACAACAACAACAACAACAACAACAACAACAACAACAACATAATCCGAGGCAATGAAGTGTTCGCTGGAGATCTTCATTCCCTGTCCAACAGGCTGATCGCGCCGCCTGAGTGCAGCCAGCCTGAGCCAACGTGCCAACAACACTGTTTTTTTCACTGGTAGTTTGTGGAAATTAACCAACTTTCCTCTCTCTTTCACACGGTAAATTAGTTTGAACAGCCAGGAGCAATACAAAAAGAACCACCGCTGTCCCGTTGTTTGGTAGGCAACATTTGACTGACCCGACAGTCCATGTTTACTATGCAGCTAACCCACAGTGTATACACCAAACCAACACCGTGACGTCAGCAACAAAATGGCGGCGCACATGTTCATAAATGCTACATAAATGGACATTACAAATAGCTTTTTCTTAGAAACGCCTTATTTTTATAACGTGATTTTTTCTGTGGTTTATCTAAATACTAATTTGATGCTATGACTATGTGTTTATCGCTATGTTTCATCTCCCCTTTAAGCTCCGTTGGCCTAGTATCTAGCCACGCGGTACTCCCGGTGCTGCTCTGGCCTACACGTCAGCTAAGCTAACGTAAGGTTATGTATATAACCAAGTTCTATGAATTATGGTGACGCTCAGCATCAGTTGCATATATCTCGCTTCAGTGGATATGCACTGAATACATTTCAAAATGTACCTTTACATACCAACATCCGTCTGACCACACCCCCATCTGCTGCCTACATAAGCAGGGGTGGGGCCACACACTCATCTCCTTCCCAACAAATTTCACCACAATTAAAGATCAAGGGCCGCAGCGGCGTCCTGATGCTGAGCGTCACCATAATTCATAGAACTTGGTTATATACATAACCTTACGTTCTATTTCATTATGGCTCCGCTCAGCATCAGTTGCATAACAGGAGCTGAGCGGGAGCCAAAGCTCGACAAATGTACCCCGCTGAGGCCAACTGGGGTCAACTGAAAACAGCCCCCCCGGCGGAAGGGGCGTATGCTGGCGTTGTTGAGCACCATGACAAAGCCTCCATCAAAAAAATCCCACCCAGAGGGGTCGAGGCAGAGAAGGCTGACACGATTGGCAGACGTCATGAACGTGCAGGGGCACACTCAACCGGATAACCCGGGAGTTGACTCTGCTCCAACACACCAGGGAATCAACCACCCTCTTGGTACACAGACGGTGGTCGTTCCTATAACCCCTCAAGAAAAAACTCCAAAACACACCTGCGGTATACACTGGCTATACCACAGTACAAGTGTTTCAGTTTTCAAAAAAGGGTTATTCCAGGCCTACGGGTCGACGAAACATTACTTTGGACCGGGCCCGGCGGCTCGGGAAGCACAGAGGGTTACCAGAGGAGGTCCAAAAGACCACCCCAACAGCCCCTTCTTCGCCACGCGTGAGAGAGGAGCGAAAAGAATGGAGAACCAGCCCTAAGCGTACTGCACTTGGTATTCCCAGGCGGTCTCCCAACCAGGTACTAACCAGGACCGAACCTGCTTAGCTTCCGAGATCGGGCGTGTTCAGGTTGGTATGGCCGTAAGCCATTACAATAGTGCAGAGTACAACCTGTACCCAACAAAGGGTCTCCATAACTCCTAACCCTGTGACACCCAGGCCGACCCGGCATTTTTCCCCCTGAAAAAAGTCCCTCAGGGTACCAGAACAGCAGCTCTGCGTCCCCGGCGGACAACGGGTTAACTGACCTGGACTAGCGCGACCAGAACCAGTCCCGTGCCCTAACCACGCCGACATGCCCACTCCAGGAGAGGGGGTAGGTATGCATGTCGATCTAAAACATGAAAAGAGGGCGCCACCCAGATGGTCCCATTTGTACCCAAGGGCGTGAGACCCCTCTACCTATGTTCTGATCTATTCCGTTAACATCCCCCAGATATGAATGAGAATTCGTCGAGACAACCAAGTAAACTGGCGCTCGGAAGAGACAAAACTTTATCCCAGTTGCCCTATAAAAACGCTGTTTTAATAACAAGCAACCAAGGCGCACCAGCCTCATGCGTGATTCCCATCAGAAACACCCAGAGCCAGCACTTACATACGCGTCGAGACCCAAACACATCAATGGATAGTCTAACAAGACACCAGACATTGTTCCTTCAAGTCGCCTGGGAGAACGACAAGGAGCCGTCGTGCTTCATGTTCTTTCCTCTTTTTATATAAAAGAAAGAAACACAGACTGACATGAATCCCACGTGACGCGGCTGAGGGTAAAAATTATTTAGATTTTTACATCCCACCACCCTCTCCACAGGGAGGAGACGGGAATCCCCAGAGAGATTTCCCACGCGAGCTGTATAGATTGAAAAGAATATTGCAACATTGAGCTATGTAACACTTGGGTTAGGGCTCTCCGAGGAGGAGGCACTGAACCAATACACACTCAATAATCGAATTGAATCGAATACACACACAATAGAGCAGAACTTCATTTTGAAGTTCTACTCACCTTGACAATCTGAGGAGGAGGCTCTGAAACTCTGAGGAGGCTCCCTCACTGGGAAGGAGAGTCCGAACTCACAGAAGGCACTTCTCTCTGAGGAGGAGCTTCGTGAGGAGGAGCTCTGACAACTCCCTGAAACAGATCCATAACATGGACCTGAACAACCCACGGAAGTCTTACCACTAGAGACGCGCTCAGTGATGTACTCTATGGCGGGGGAATTTCCGCGGTGCACACGCCCAATCTTGCAGGGCGTGGGACCAGGAAACTCCCCCCCCCCCCCTCTTACCCTGTAACATGCCGAACAGCAACGTGACAGGAACCTTGAAGGACAGGAGGTTTTAACCCCTGACCAATCATTAAAGGGGAGGAAAGGATTACCAGTTCACCCCTTTACGACCCCTCGCCCATGATACGATGTAATGACAAGTAGAGCATGACACAGTCATAGCCTGCTACATGAAGCATCGAACAGCCTCACATAGCTCATGTGATAACCTGCTACCTGAGTTTTACTAAGGAAAAACACAGAACAGAGAGGGCCCCTTTAAGAGCCCCGGTCCAGACTTACACATGTGCTTCTGTGGGCCAAACCTAACCCAGTTGTAGATCACAAAGACACACACAACCCTTCATCACAACAAAAAATGGCACAGTACACTCCTACTACAGAGGAACGCCGTTTTTCATAACGAGAGAAGACAGAAGTCCTCGATTATGTATTGGCCACAGGCCTTGCTAAGCACACATGATAAGTGACCAAACAATCTTTTCTTTAGGAAAAAATTGTTTCTCAAGCGGAAAGCACAACCCCAGCAATTAAGCTGAGGGTTACATCGTATCCCCACAAACACAGTGACACAATATATTGTAAACAACATGTCTGAGAGGAGGGGGGGGAAGCCCCAGGGAAACCGGGGGGATCACCCCTCCTTCCTTACCCTTGATACGACCAAGTTGAACAGGTAACCCTGTTAACACTTTAACTGCCACACACGAGATATCTCGGGTTTCCAATAGTTATGTTGAAAGCCACTCACGAGATTTCTCGGAATATTATTATTTATTTTTTTTGCGATCTGAAATCATATTGCATCACGCGAGCCTACCCGAGTATACCCGAGCACCGCCGGCGATCATATGTGGAAAAAAGCGTCTCCCAGATGACATAAGGGATAATGGAATGGACTCAATGAAAATGGATGGGGAAAAAAATCCGGTACGCCACATTTTCCAGTCCACTGATCCAGCCGGGGTTACCACAGTTAATTCTGGAGCCTCTCAGCCCTGCGGAATCATGTACTGCACTGTATACACGTTGGATCCATACACTTATGGATTTTTTCGAATGGTGATCAAGAATTGGAATATACCAGTTGGATACCATCTGATGTCAGGTAAGGAATCTATGTTATCAGTGTTAGGATAATCAGACTAATTTTGATGAAGATATAGGCTGTTTTGTGAAATGGGCTCTTTCGGTTTCACTGGGAAAGTCCAAGAGGAAATGAACACGCCGATTATCCGTGCGCGGCGCAAATGTGCTTGCGTGCACGTATAATATTGATCATCTAGCGTTTATTTGAAAACGATTCATAGATAGGCCGACGAATATCGACGTTCTGGAATATTCCAGTAAAAGACGATTATCACAGAATGGTCTAGAATGAACTGTTTTTTATTTCAAAACGGGTGCTTTTCAAAATGCTCTGAAACGGAAATGAAGCGATAAAAAACCAATCTGCCTTGACAGCACTGACTGGAAAATAGTCTTTGATAAGCGACGGGCAGATTAGACACATAGCCATAATTTAAAACATAGATTAGGCGATATTAACGTTAACATTGAAGTGGACCGTGGCATCAAGGGGGTAAAAAGGAAAACCCGGCGTGGCACTCAAAGTGTTAATATGTGAACACACTGTTCATTGTCATTACAGGCTGAGAAAAGAATTCATTCCTCAATCACATGTCACTAAGCATAGCTTCATAGGTTAATTAACCCCCTTAGTTGTGAGTTCACGTTACATGAACACACATGTTCTCATCACAACTAACCAGATAATTTTTACACATGTAAACAACAACCCGATTTCTATGGAGAGAGAAGCTATACCAGTGACAAGACAATTCACACACAACACGCGTCGTATCCTCAATGTATTGCAGCAACACACGTTATTACAAAACATTTAGAAGGGAAGGAAAGAAGAAGTGTTTAAAGTCCGGTCGGGACTCCTACCCTGAGCGCAGGCCAAGAGTACTGCAATCTGGTTAACGGGACACCGAAGTTGAACACGGCATCTCCTGTGTTGGCCGCTACGTTTCTCCATGTTGACGCAGTCCTCGCTGTGTAGGTTCGACTAACATACTCTGTCAAAGATGACGTCGTAGTCAGAGTGTTTAAGGCATGTTATAGTCATAGCAACGTTCAACAGTGTAGCATTAAGCTAACAGCCGCTCTCGACTGATAGCAACAAGCTAACGTTTCCTAGCCTAGTGACACAACGGGCTAGCGCCCCAGCTAACAGCTGACTGGCTAACAGGTAGGCCACAACTAGCACGCAAGCTAACCAGCTATCACCTGAACTGTACACAACGACATAACATGCCACACTTCAGACAGGCCGCCGTCTGAAACCCTCCTCATCCTTTAAGAGAGAAGAGAAAAAGAAATGTCAACACAGTTTACAACGGTGATTTTACCAGACATACGGCGGAGCCGGCACAAGTCCCATCTGGGCTGCAGCCGACTTGAACATGGACCTTCCGATAAAGAACATCCATGCCCACATTTCCTCGTTTAGGGTGTACTTCCACTCAAGTGGAAGATGGGGCCTGCACGGGACAGAGAAGCATCCGCTTGTCCAGAGAATCCTGGGTTCACCAGGTCCTGGTCGCGGCCCACTAGTTGACCATCATGGGCTTCAGACCAAAATCCTCCGCCGTCGCCTAAGAGGCCGAACAGAGGACCCTAATCTGGGGCCGGCTTTCGTAAAAATGGTCAGATAGCCCCCATAGTACTAACAGACAACTGGCGCTCGCAAGCAAAACATTACTCACCCAGGCTCGAAAACAACCAGTCCCTCACAACAGACGGTGCCTTCCACAGTCCAGCTGCATGGCCGGAGGGCCAAACCCATCCAGCCGCAGCAAAGGAGGACTGCAGTTGGGGAGTATATCAGCGACGCGAGACCCTAATACGAAAAAACCAGTGGAGATTTAGAATGATCATCATCTTCCAGACACTCCAGTGACGAAGACAATATTGCCGTATTTTCTCGAAAATAGTGAGAGAGAAAATAAAGATATAATGTCAACGTATCTCCTTGTTCTTCTGTTTTCCATTCTCCAGCTAATACTTTCTTCCTCGCCAAGTGATTGGTATACAGGCACTATATTGTGGATGAAATTTGAGAAGGAGATGAGTGTGTGGCCCCACCCCTGCTTATGTAGGCAGCAGATGGGGCTGTGGTCAGACGGATGTTGGTATGTAAAGGTACATTTTGAAATGTATTCAGTGCATATCCACTGAAGCGAGATATATGCAACTGATGCTGAGCGGAGCCATAATGAAATAGAACTACCTTTATTATTTCGCCCCTGTGAGATCTGGGCCCATAATCTGTTAACAGATTTGGCAATGGGGCGACAATAATGTATACAAGAGGCATGGTATTCTATCTTTGGCCTTGCTCTGCTGGCAGCGGTTTATTCATCATGTAGTCTCATAATAAAGCAGCACATATGATCTCCTCTCCAGGAGGGGCAGGAGTGGGAAGAAGGAACAGTGGGAGGGAACCAAGGTTTATATAGTCCCAACCTGGTGTAGACAGTAGACGCTCCGCCTACAGTGCCCTCCAGTGGACACAGATATACATGCAGTCATTAGGGCAGTAGAGAGCAATTACAGTCTGTTACAACCATACATACACCCTCTATATTCAACAACCATAATAAAAAAAGTCTGTAAATGTGTATTCTACGTTCTTATGGAATGAATGATATAAAAAAAATATTTAAATAAATTTTTTTAATTATTATTATTTTTTAAATACATTTTGAGTTCATTTTCATAACACGATAATTTGCTGTGTAATTAATTAATCTAATTAACGCGATAAACTGACATCCCTAGTTTATACCGCTCTTAGCGTCTCGTTGAGGTTCAGCGGTCTGATGCGGAAGGAGAGAGAGAGATGATGGAGACGGAGAACTGAACCGCCCCACAGTCCGAACTCAAACTCAAGTTCAAGTTCTTTATTTGTCAAATACACAACAATACAGGTAATTATTACATTGTTGTGTTTCGAGCTCAGACTCAACCGGTGCACAAAAACAATAATGAATACAAGAATGGTAACAATAAGTAGTAGTAGTGAGAGTAAATTAAAATATTAAATGAGGTAAGATCAAATAGTCAATTATTTACAGAAAGTGTCTTGTTAGTGTATGTGCATGTTCAGGTGCAGTGCAGGGTGCTTGTGTGTGTTCAATATCAATAAGTAGTGGGGATAAAAGAAAATATAAAATTAGATAAGATCAAATAGTAAATTTGTGTGATATACGTTACAGGCCACAGTCTTCAATTTAGTAACAGTTGGTATTTAGTAACAGTATTAATATCATGGCACTTCTGTCGTGTGAAAAGTAAACTTTTCTATAGTTGCTATAGATAACATTCAGCCACTAGATGTCACACTAGAGCACCGGCACGTCATTCATCCAATCAGGTGCATTCCACGTGGGCAAAGGGGAAGTAGGGAAGGGGATACATGCATGAATGTAAACAAGAACATACATTTTGGACCTGCCAAATTTTCTTTTATTATAAATACATTAATCAATGAATATGTTTTGGGGAAAAGCAATACTTGTATTCTGCACCTTTCTAAAAACTCTGTGGATGTTTTATAAAAATACAAAAAATAATAATAATAAAATGTTATCTATAGCACCTTTGAAGTTGACTTTCTCCTCTGTACCGAGGGCATTTCATGACCCCTTGAAACATCATGGATAATAGATTTTCACAAAACTCCCAACAATCATCACAACAATCAATAAACCGACGCAATATTGCCACTTAATACTGGCAGAACAAAGTTCTGCTCGCGCCGTGCAGTATTCACCAAGGTGCTGATGTGGTAAAAGTCACGCATCGCCGCGGTAACGGAGAGGAAGGAACCGAGACACACAGAACTCCCCAGATACTCCCTGCCAGCTCTGGGGAAATAAGCAGACCTGCTGCGAGTCTACAAAGGGAATTGGACGAATCGTGAAAATCGCTTACACCGGTAAAAGCAGTTATGTGATTGTTACTGTATATGATTGAGCAACAGATTTGCCCTTTTTAGGGTCTTAGACACCATTATTGACATTTTAAAGTGCACGGCACCTCATGAAAAACCTGCCTCGTGTAGAGTTATAAGTACTTCCCGGCAGTGGTAGCCTTTGCTTGGTAAGTCAAAGCTGCGAACACGATTGGCAGTGTTTGTGGGTGGGAAGCCGGTGGATATGGATATGGATATACAACATACATTATGTACCTTTTTCCTGTGGTGGATAAGTACTTTATTTACGTATTTTGAGCGAGATTGGGCTGGTATCGGAGGAGGCATGTGGTAGTCTATACATCCTCCCCAGACCGACAGTAGGACAGCATGTGGTTGTCTACACCCTCCCCAGACTGACAGCAGGGCTGCATGTGGTAGTCTACACCCTACCCAGACTGACAGTAGGACAGCATGTGGTAGTCTACACCCTCCCCAGACCGACAATAGGGCAGCATGTGGTAGTCTACACCCTCCCCAGACCGACAATAGGGCAGCATGTGGTAGTCTACACCCTCCCCAGACTGACAGTAGGGCAGCATGTGGTAATCTACACCCTCCCCAGATCGACAGTAGGGCAGCATGTGGTAGTCTACAACCTCCCCAGACCGACAGCAGGGCCGCATGTGGTAGTCTACACCCTCCCCAGACCGACAGTAGGACAGCATGTGGTAGTCTACACCCTCCCCAGACTGACAGTAGGACAGCATGTGATAGTCTACTACACCCTCCCCATACCGACAGTAGGGCAGCATGTGGTAGTCTACACCCTCCCCAGACCGACAGCAGGGCCGCATGTGGTAGTCTACACCCTCCCCAGACCGACAGCAGGGCCGCATGTGGTAGTCTACACCCTCCCCAGACCGACAGTAGGACAGCATGTGGTAGTCTACACCCTCCCCAGACTGACAGTAGGACAGCATGTGATAGTCTACTACACCCTCCCCATACCGACAGTAGGGCAGCATGTGGTAGTCTACACCCTCCCCAGACCGACAGCAGGGCTGCATGTGGTAGTCTACACCCTCCCCAGACCGACAGTAGGGCAACATGTGGTAGTCTACAGCAGGGGTTACCAACGTTTTCAGGCCGCGATCCCCGAAATAACGGTGTCAGAGAGCCGCGA
>NC_140168.1:191041726-191084716 GCF_963971535.1 Notolepis coatsorum
ATATACACATATATATACATATATATATATATAATACATATACTGTACATACATACACACATATACACCAATAACAAAATAAAAACACAGTTAAGAATCATACACATAAGCAAATAAACAAACAAACAAACATATGCACAGCCTATGTACAAAAGAAATAAACAGTTCATCTCTAGTCTTTACAGTTTTATTCAATTGCATAAACACTCAAATCAGAAGTATTACACAATTATCAAAACCTTACACTCAAGGAGCAAAATATAGGCCCAGATTTGCACCCCTACAATGTCAGCCTCACACTTTTTGCAAAACAATACACACAGTGATTTGCAAAACACTAAACACACTTGCATTACATTAGACACAGAATGTCAAATTACCACACATATGAGCCAATTGGTTAAACACAGCCATCAGATGCACAAACACACCATTGCTTAATTGTAGATACACTGTGGTAAATTCCCAAACATAGATCTCATGATTAACTAATGTGTAGAAATGCTTGGCCCTCAAACAATAATTCATAGATTGTGTGTGTGTTTACATAGACTGATTGCCATTGTGGGCACACAGAGGTCGATTTACATATGGAGTGAGTGGTCAAATGATTCTATTTACGACAGGAACCCAAGGGCCAGCTGCCATGCCCTTGGAAGAGTTTAAGACAATGGGCTCTGTAAGATCGGAACAAAAGACCAAAAGGTCACGTAAACATGTTATCTCACTAGGAGTCTCCTGACACACACACACACACCCACACACCACACACACACACACACACACACACACACACACACACACACACACACACACACACACACACACACACACACACACACACACACACACACACACACACACACACACACACACACACACACACACACACACACACACACACACACACACACACACACACACACACACACACACACACACACACACACACACACACACACACACACACACACACACACACACACACACACACACACACACACACACACACACACACACACACACACACACACACACACACACACACACACACACACACACACACACACACACACTGACCTGACCTTGAAAGGCTGCCAAGGCCAGAACCCACCCTGGGACATCCCTTCATTCACACCATCACTCCTGCAACTCCCCACGGGAATCAGGAGCAGAACGCTGGCGCTGGGTAAAAAGCACAGAGCGCCCAGGTTTTTCAATATGTTCTCGGGTCACTGAGTATTTCCACCGAGTCTGCGTCCGGAGCGGCAAGAAAACGGCCTTGATTCTGCTGATTTCATCCTTGACCCCTCCGCGTGCGGAGCCCCCAGAATCCATTAAACCCTTTCACTACCACACTACCAAAGGGTTAACCCTTTCAATGCGACACTACAGAAGGTTAACCCTTTCCCTACAGAAGGTTAAAGGGGAACTATCTTATAAATAGCATTTTTCAGTGTTTATCATTGTTTCCTAGCTATGTGGACTTATATTAATAGGATCTATGTCTCTAATTCTCATATTGGCGCATTCTTCCAATTCTCCTCTCACAATATTCACCCTCACTGAACTGAGTCATCTGAAAATGTGCATATCTGTGATGTCAGAGATTTCTCAGCTGCATAATAATGTGGCAGTTGATGTGGCAGTTGGCACCAGGCCACACAGTGGTTGGAGCCCAGCCTCAAAACGGCTTAAGATCTTGAGGTAGAATGCTGTTTTTGAGTACTTGATTAGAAATTCAAAACAATGATTTTTTTTGAAAAAAAACTACGTACAGAGGTGTTCCATAGACTCACAGGAATTGTGTAAAAGTGCCCAAATAGTGAAAGAAATAGTAAAATAGTTCCCCTTTAACCGTCTGTAGTGCGGTAGTGAAAGGGTTAACCTTCTGTAGTCTGGTAGTGAAAGGTTAGCCTTCTGTAATGTGGTAGTGAAAGGGTTAACCCTTTGTTGTGTGCCAGTGAAAGGGTTAACCGTCTTTAGTGTGGTAGTGAAAGGTTAACCTTCTGTAGTGTGGTAGTGAAAGGGTTAAACATGGGTGCCGGAGTGATTCTATCCCTGACCTCTTGCCGTGCGAGGGGAGCCGCAGAATCTATTATGTATGCCGGAGTGCGTTTCAACCGTTTTTCTGCTAGCATAAATATTCATTGGTAGATCTCCGTAACACAACTGAGGTGGACACACCAGAAGAAGCTGTGGGGGGAATAGTTCAAAATATCAAACCCTTAAACCTTGACCCTTGACCCTTGACCTCTGAATCCTTGAAATCCTCTGTTGGGGGGATTACTGTAGACGTTTGACCGTTCTCTCCCTGGAATCATGGACCTGGAATACCAGAACTTGCCGTATTCCGAGAGGGAAGTGCGGAAGAATCCCTTTTGGTCGTCCCAACAATATCATCTTAAATCTCACACCTTTATGAGAGCCCCCACCCCCCCTATTCTTAAGCGCAGTGCCCACACCAGGGGCGTTTTTAGGGTTAGAAAACATTGGGGGCTTCACAGAAATGCGCAATTTTAGAGTAATTAGAGATGAATACTGAATAACTAGAATCATTAAAAGGTTCTCAAAGTGAGGTCCAGGTCCATGAGAGGGATCTGGGCAGTCCCCATAGAAAATTCAAAGTTAACAGGACCAAATCATCAGTTTTTTATTAATTTATTTAACCTTTATTTAGCCAGATAAAACATTGATCTGGTCCAAGAAGCCCCAACAGGAGTACAAATATACATATATACACATATATATACATATATATATATATAATACATATACTGTACATACATACACACATATACACCAATAACAAAATAAAAACACAGTTAAGAATCATACACATAAGCAAATAAACAAACAAACAAACATATGCACAGCCTATGTACAAAAGAAATAAACAGTTCATCTCTAGTCTTTACAGTTTTATTCAATTGCATAAACACTCAAATCAGAAGTATTACACAATTATCAAAACCTTACACTCAAGGAGCAAAATATAGGCCCAGATTTGCACCCCTACAATGTCAGCCTCACACTTTTTGCAAAACAATACACACAGTGATTTGCAAAACACTAAACACACTTGCATTACATTAGACACAGAATGTCAAATTACCACACATATGAGCCAATTGGTTAAACACAGCCATCAGATGCACAAACACACCATTGCTTAATTGTAGATACACTGTGGTAAATTCCCAAACATAGATCTCATGATTAACTAATGTGTAGAAATGCTTGGCCCTCAAACAATAATTCATAGATTGTGTGTGTGTTTACATAGACTGATTGCCATTGTGGGCACACAGAGGTCGATTTACATATGGAGTGAGTGGTCAAATGATTCTATTTACGACAGGAACCCAAGGGCCAGCTGCCATGCCCTTGGAAGAGTTTAAGACAATGGGCTCTGTAAGATCGGAACAAAAGACCAAAAGGTCACGTAAACATGTTATCTCACTAGGAGTCTCCTGACACACACACACACACCCACACACATAGTCACACACACACACACACACACACACACACACACACATTCACATACACACACACACACAGACACACATAGACTCACACACACACACATTCACATACACACACACACACACAGACACACATAGACTCACACACACACACATTCACATACACACACACACACACACATAGACACACACACACACACACACACACACAGATCAGAGATATGAGCATTTTGTATTGATCTGAACTACAGTTTGCTACAATTAGTTAATGTGTCTGTGCTGTTTCCAATTTATGTTCAATTTGATTAATTGATTGTTTTATCCTCTTCATCTATGATATTGATTTGTATTCTATTCTATTCAGTTATATTCTGATCTATGGTATTGATTTGTATTCTCTTCTATCCAGTTCTAATTTAATCTGTTATTCAGTTATATTCTATTCAGTTTATAAAATATTGATGTAAGCTAAAAGAATGATTAGGCCTGTTAGATATTTACTGAAAGCCAGCAGACTTACTGGTAAAGAAATATATCCGGGTTTATGTGAAGGGGGTTGGCATATAAGCCAAACCCCTAATTTCAAATGTAAGCTTAGCCGGCCTGGCATTGGAGGAAAGAATGTGGTGATGTCATCACTCCGAGACACTGGGCCTTGGGGATATAATGGGGTGTGATGGGGGGAAGAAGGACTCTGAACAACCCAACCGACAGGACAAGACGGCTCTACCATCTCATCCACAAGGAAGCAGGAGCAGAACACAAAGGAACTTTTTGGAGGGAAAAACCAACTCTTTGTTATCAAGCAGAGAACAAAGACTTTCAACCATTTTATCAACTAGCTTTCTTCTTTAGTCTGGTTGTATCACTTACGGCATAGGGTTTGTGATCACAACTATAGCATTTCTTTACTTGTAATTTGTATACATTCTAAACTTTGATTAAACAGCTGTTATACTACCTTTTCCTCCTAATTCCTTCTGCCTGCACCGCTCAGTTTGAACAGAAGTAATTCCCAGAGCTTAAGAGAAATAGACACAACGCAGAGAGTACTAACCAACCCGGTTCTGAGCAGAGCAGAACAGGACAGCTTGGGAATCCACTTCATTTTGGTGCCGGACTTTAGAATCAGAGCTCTCGTTTTGATATCACAACAAAGACAAATAATTTTTTTCTCTTTCTTCACGACGATCGACGAGGAAGACAACTGATCGATCGATCGTCTTCAAGTGACTAGGAGGTTGCTAAGAGGTGAGTGTGATGATGTATTTGAGTGCTCTATTCGAACCATGGAGGGGGTTGCTAAAGATTTAACCTCATGTAAGCATGATGTAAAGAAATATTGAATTGAATGTTCTGGCTGGGGAGGGCGGCTCTATGCACAGCTTGCGTGGTACGTTCTATAGTAGAGCTAAAAGCACGGAAAACGGAGCACCGTTGCCGTTCAGAGCATTCAAGTCAGTTAGGGTGTAAGAAGCGTGTCTGGATTCGTGCTCAAAGTTAAACCAGGTTAAACAGCGTGCGTGGTATGTTCTGTAGTAGAGCTTGAGCACAGCGTGCGTGGTATGTCCTATAGTAGGGCTAAAGCACAAAGGTCTAGTTTAACTTTGTGCACACCGGGCGTGTTAATTAGACTGCGTTAGGCTGTAACAAAAAATAGTACTTAATGAAGAGTCGATTAAAAAGCTATAGGAAACGATATGGTAAGCTTAAACATGCAGTATGGAAGTGTGTGCGATTTCGTTTAGTCTGGTGTTTACTAGTCGCGCTGCTGTGCGGCGTTCGAGAGACGGTAATGTGCGTAAATGCTGATTTTGTATTTTTTATTTGTGTTAGGAAGCGTGTATGAATGTATGGTTGGCGAATGGCTATGGTTAGTTGGCGAATGGCTATGGTTAGGAGTGATTGGTGGTACGTGTGAGAGTATAGTTGTATTATTATGTAATTTAAGTCACCGGTTGGCCGTGGGGAAATGTAATGGTAACGCCGGTTTTCCGGGGCCCGTGGAACTCAGCAGCAGTTAGCTGTTATATTAGCCTCTGAGGCGCCGGAGGATACGGCAGGACAAATAGGCATAGGTTCAAATGTATAAGGTCGATCGATAGTGTCTTGAGATTACGGGGATGTGTAAGGCACTTAAAAGCTTTCATATTCGTGGCGGATAAAATGGCTATATAATGTTTTAGGGAAATGGGATTATATGTTGCGGGGACCCGACCCGGAAGTCGTTCTAAGCTTGCCGGTGATGACGACAGAGGGGTCAAACTAGTGTTTTGCTGTTATGTTTTTATATTTCTATTTAGATCACTACACTGGCGTTTTGAGGGAAATAGGATTCTGTTGTGGGGAATGTGGTGTTATATTAACATTGCGAGGAGACGGCCCGCGCGGCGGAACGGGTCGTTGGGGAAGCGTTTTTATGGGATCATGGGTGAAGCTAAGCTAATGCTACCTAGCCGCGCTAACGGCTAAAATGGTCGCCGGTTGTGACGTCGTAAGGGTGCGCGGTCTGACGGCCCGCGACGTGGCTAACGAAGCTAAGCTAACTGTGCTGACGTCATGGCATGACGGGGCTCTCGGAATGTCTCGCGAGGGGGCGTCCATCTTAGCAGGGGCGCCGGCGTCCATCTTGGGAGGGCACCGAGCGTCCATTGTTAAGGGGAGGGTGGAGTTTATTTAGGAATACGATAGGGGGCGGAAGAGGACAGGATGAGTATTTTTGGATTCTGCTCACAGAACGTTTTCATTAGGGGGTTAGTGTGCTGGTAAAGTGAGATTGGATTGTTGTGTTTTAATCTGGCGGTGGATTGTGGGGCCTTGGCCCCCCCTCCCCCTCGTACACTCTCTCTCACCCTCCCCCCCCCCCCTCCCTCTCTCTCTTTCTTTCTCTCCTCCCCCCCCCCCCCCCCTCTCCTTATTTCCTTCTCTTCCCCCTCTCTCGCTTGCTTTCCTTCTCTCGCCCTTCCCCCTATCCCTCTCTCTCTTTCCTTCTCTCGCCCTCCCTCCTCTCCCTCTCTTTATTTCCTTCTCTCTCTCCTCCCTCCCTCCTCCCTCCCTCTCCCTTTCGCCTCTCTCCCTCTCACCTTCCCCCCCTCTCTCCCTCTTCCTTTCACCTCCCCCCCTCTTTCCCTCTCACCTCCCCTCCCTCTCTCTCTCTTTCTCTTTCACCCCCCCCCTCTCTTTCTTTCCTTCTCTCACCCTCCTCCCTCCCTCTCCCTTTCACCTCCCCCCTCTCTCTCTCTCCCTCCACCTCCCCTCCCTCTCTCTCTCTTTCTCTTTCTCTTTCACCCCCCCTCTCTTTCTTTCCCTCTCACCTCCCCTCCCTCTCTCTCTCTTTCTCTTTCACCTCCCCCCTCTCTTTCTTTCCTTCTCTCACCCTCCTCCCTCCCTCTCCCTTTCACCTCCCCCCTCTCTCCCTCTCCCTCTCACCTCCCCCCCTCTTTCCCTCTCCCTCCCTCTCTCTCTCTCTCTCTCTTACCCCCCTCTCACTCACTCCCCTCATTCCCACACCGCCTCTCTTCCATATATTCCCCCCCCCCCTCGGCCCCCCGAAACGCTTTCTCTTTCTCTCCTAGTTTGGGCCTGTATATAGATGTGTTGTTTTCTTTATGGGTTTCAAACGCGGTGTAGTGCTGGGTATATTGTTTATTGCTGTTTACTGTAGGGTTCAAAGGCGGTAGGTTGAGTTTGGGACTTATTATGCGTATGTTGTTGTTCCATATTCAGTTTTATTGTTGTTTTTAGGGAATTTCTAGTGCTGGCAGTGGTATTGGCTGGCGTTAGGGCTACGCTTTGGTCGACAAGGCGCTCGTACTTCTTTCCTTGCATTTGGACAAGCTCCGGCTGGTAAGGCGGGGGCTCCATGTCAGTATTTTTGTGTGGCGTTCATGTTGGTGGGCCGTAAGTCGGGGCATAATTACTCTGCTCGGCTGCGCCTGCGATGGGGGTATGGGTAGACAGTTCGTCGTGGCTCACTGTCTGCCTCCACGCTTTGACGGGGATGCGCTGTGTGCGACTCGTCGGTGCTCGCTGTCACACTGCGCACATTTTTTATTTTACCAGGGGTACGGGGACTACTAAGCGTCGTGGCGGGGGTGGGCTCGCTGTCTGCCACTGCGCATTAACGGGGGTGCGCTATGCGTGCACTCGTCAAAGGCTTGCTGCCACACTACGCGCGTCGAATTATATTGTGTGTGGGTATTTGGGTGACTGGTTACGGTGGTGGAGTGGTATCAGGGGTGCTGTATGTGTGTGGCAGTGGTTGTGAGTGGAATGATCTTTGAATATCCTTGAGTAGGGGGCCCGGGGTTTCGCGTCCCAGGTTCGAAACTGGGGGTGATGCCGTGGGCCACAGGACGAGTTGACCAGTGGGATGTCATTGGTCGGCAGGATTTTCAATGTGGGGATGGTGTCGGCGGCCTGTGGTTATGAACGGGTTGTGTGACACTGTTCTAAATGCACGGGGACTTCGGTGACATAAGGCACTGGAAATTGATTTCTGTTCCCGTGAGAAGCGCGTTATTTAACACCTAAAGGGTTAGGTGTTACGGGGGAAATATAGTAACTGTGTGAGAGATTATGAATGGAAAATATGTATGTTACTGATATGTATAATGTAATATGAGCGAAATACATACTAGGCTTTCACGGACAGAAATAAATATAGTTACACATACACATAGTCATTTGCAAAGAACAATTAGAGTAAAAGTGAGATTATGCACCTAAATTACCATGTCCAATGCAGATGTTTAGAAATGATAGGCTGTAAATAACAAATTTCTGATTGACCAACAGAAGGAGGAGGCGGGTGCAAAATAAGTTCCCCGGAGTTGTAATAAGGAGGATCAGGACAACAGGATTGAGAGTCTGGTTTTCCAATGGAGACAACTGGAAAAAGATTAAGGCTGTGTCATTGATAAATCAAAAATGAAAATTGCACAAATGCTCTCAAGTGATCTTAGTATAGGAGATGCCCGACATTCCATGCTTAAAGACAAATGATGGATTGTGAATGGGAAATGTCACTGATAATTAAGTGTATTTTTTGCTTCTCTCTTCACAGCTGCTCCAGGACGGATGGCCAGCGCTGACAATTCCGAACCCCAACAGGGAAATCAAAGAGACTGTTGACAGTCAGGGGGTATAGTATCACAAGAGCGAGTTATCAATTCCTGTTTACACCAATATAGAAGTGTGAGTGAAATTAACTCAAGTTTGGTAAAAATAGTTTGAATACAGACAAACTTGCTTTCCAAACGGTGACGTTACGAGTGTTTGAAGAAAGGTGAGAATGGAAAATACACAGATAGGAGCAACCGGAGGGTTAGATGCACTGACCATAGAAAGGGTAGACAATCTGTCTATTTCAACGACTGGAGATGTCACAATAAAAGTGACGAAAAGATGGCCAAAGATATTCAGGCCATTACAGAACCTTGTAGTTAAAGGAGGCCGGTATAGAATGCGTACCCAAATCAAGATAATGCCGATAACCTCTGCAGACATTACATTGACCGAATTGGACGTTAACTTGATTGACTGGAATGTGATCGACTCCCCTCTAGTGTCCAGTGTGACGGAGGGACTGGAAATAATGTCTTTTACTCCGCCACAGGGAGTCGTTGCAGCAAGCGACCCAGAGACAGCTGTATTACCCGAGTCGATCCACGCTGAAGTGTCCGTTGCAGATGACTGCCAGTTAAAGACGTGCCTCCCTCTCGAACAACAGCTAGCCGAGGCTAGACAGGTAGTGGACTATCTCCAAGGCCTAATCCAGTCCACACAGCCCGGAGGGGAGACAGGTTCCAATGGGGAACCAGATGGCCAGAGACGGGCCCAGTTGGGGCCACAAGGGGGTCCTGTGCCGGAACAACAACAAACCCCAATAGGACCACCCACGAGGTGGCAACCACGAGGAAGAGGTGGAGGCAGAGGCAGGAATCCGAATGGCTACCGTGTGCGGCGGGTGCAGTGTTGGAGGTGTGGGACTCTCGGACACATTTCTCGGGACTGTGCAGAGCGGGACCATCTATCCACAACAGGGCGTGTTTGTACAGAAACAGGTGGCGGGCCCCTCCCAACAACGGGCCCCTCTCAAGGAACTGTGACTGGACCAAATAGGTACGTGGCTTTCTCCTCCGAACAGGCTCCAGGGAACCATGGCAATGATGGCATACCACCAGGACATGTTCTGGGCCCGATGACCCCAGGGTCATCCGGTCACAGGCGGCTGACCCACCGGGTCCCACAACCCGGGGGAGACCGCCAGTGTTGTTGGATCTGTGGAGTGAAAGGTCATTTTCAAAGGTCATGTCTGCAGAGGCCACCGGCAGAATAAAAATATATGCAACTGACTAGGGTAAAGGTGGGATATATTGAATGATAAAATATGCTCCTAATTAGATTAGAATAAAAATAGAATAAAAAATAAATAGAGGTGTTAGGTGATTAGATTATGAATGAAAGTTACTAAAAACGGATGTATGGGTGACTGACAAATGCATGAACTAATCAGACTAACAAGAGGATAAAATTATGTTAAACAGTTAATCAATATTAGACAGTGTGATGATGTGACACTGCGGCAGCTAGTGATCAGTAAATTATCCATGCTTGGTCAACATTCAGATTGATCAAAGGGTGGACTGCATGATTAAGAAATTAAAAAGACTCATAGTTGTTTCTAGTATTTTATAGTATTGATAGAAGCGTATTAACAGTTATGAGCAATAGATATAGGTGTTTATTTACTTTTATTTTTACTTCTCTTTTCTAGTGTGTTACGAGCAATTCCTGACTTAGGCCGGGAGCGTTCATTTTGTTTATTCATTTGATTTCCCTTTTTGTTTCTTAGTTAATACGGGGGTGCATAAGCCTCTAGATAATAGGTTAAAAATGAGCTCAGAAGAAAAAAGAAAAAGCTCACAAGTTTGGTATATTTTTTCATTTATTGGTTTGGCAGCGTTTTCTTTGTGTGTTTTGTTTTCTGTTTTCTTTCTCTCTGTATATTTTTTCTTAGGGTACCTGGCAAGCTGGGAGTGATCTCGACACATCAGGACGGGGTAGTATATGTCTGTAAAAGGGACTGGGAACAAAGTGAAGGAACATGAGCTAGTTATGGATTTTTGTTCTCCGCCCATTGAATACCCGGTTTTAGGGGCTGGGGGTGTGTCGTGATTGGTGAAAGTGTTGGGAAGCATGATTCTCTGTACATTAATGAAGCTCAATAGGTTTGGTCGCTATTGGCCAAATTAGTCTTGTGTAGGGTGTGAACATGTGCAATTGATAATTGGCTTGTGGTGTGGAAGATGTGTGTTTAAGGCGGACTGTGATTTGTTGCCATACACACAGGATTACTGGGAGAGTGGATGTGTCAGTGCTGACCGTCCGGTCCGGGATGCAGCTGTCCAAAGGACGAAGGTAACGATGTTTGAATGTGTATTCCACATCGAGAGGTGGAGGAGTATACTGTTTTGACAGCATAATATAATGAGAGCCATGTGAATTTTTCAGAATTTTGAAAATTTAATGATCTAGAAGCCATGAAATATATAGATAAATGATTTGGAAAAGAAAGTTGTCAAAGCTCAGACCAGTAAAGAGAGTCTGAGGGAGGAAAATTATGGATTCTCAATCAATTGTTGTGGTAGAAGTGACCTGCACTGTCCCCCGAAGCGATATATATTCACTGCAGGATACGGATGGGAGATTGGGGAGACAACAGTCATCAGAGTGTGGTACAAGGAAGACAAGGACTCCATCGGTACTGTTGATCCAGGACACTGGCTAGTGTCTACCCAGCGGTTCCATGGGGAACCACAACACTGCGGAGAACCAGGAGACGCCTACCTCTCGGGCCGGGAGAGTCTTGGCCAACGCAGTGACCGAGTCTTGAGGCTTCAGAGGGAAACGACAGACAACCAACGAGGAGACAGGCGGCTAGACCTCAGCAACAACTCCGGCTGTCAACAGAAGCAAGGCCTCAACCATTGACCAGGGGGTCAACCAGCGAAAGGGTCGAGCAGCCAGCGACGACCTCCCCACCGCTGTGACAGCAATAGAAGATACAACAGGGGGCTCTACCCCCTAATAGAGGTCAACACGAGTCAAGATGTGCTCGACAGAAGATGGAGTGTGATGAGAAAGGCAATTTGCTTTCTAAATTCCACCTCCCAGAATGGGGAGTTGCACCCAGCAGTCGTGATACTGCACCAGCTCTGAGCAATAAAGAGGAGGCCGGGTCAAATCTAGAAAACATAGACCCCCCTCCTCAATGCTCCAAGTCAGAATTTGACAACTCACAGTTGAGACCAATGGAAATTGATCTTGGTACGAGAACAAGTTGTTAAAGACTGTGCACACGATCACAAAAACTGAAATGGCTAATTTGAATTTTAGGATCTGAGTGTGGCAAACCATATATATTTTATCCTAATATGATTTAAAATGTTTTAAGTATTATCTAGATAGTAGTGTGTAGAGATTGATATCTATGTTTGACATATTAGGGATAGGTAAACTATCCAAGTGGGGAACTGTGGTAAATTCCCAAACATAGATCTCATGATTAACTAATGTGTAGAAATGCTTGGCCCTCAAACAATAATTCATAGATTGTGTGTGTGTTTACATAGACTGATTGCCATTGTGGGCACACAGAGGTCGATTTACATATGGAGTGAGTGGTCAAATGATTCTATTTACGACAGGAACCCAAGGGCCAGCTGCCATGCCCTTGGAAGAGTTTAAGACAATGGGCTCTGTAAGATCGGAACAAAAGACCAAAAGGTCACGTAAACATGTTATCTCACTAGGAGTCTCCTGACACACACACACACACACACACACCCACACACATAGTCACACACACACACACACACACACACACACACACACATTCACATACACACACACACACAGACACACATAGACTCACACACACACACATTCACATACACACACACACACACAGACACACATAGACTCACACACACACACATTCACATACACACACACACACACACATAGACACACACACACACACACACACACAGATCAGAGATATGAGCATTTTGTATTGATCTGAACTACAGTTTGCTACAATTAGTTAATGTGTCTGTGCTGTTTCCAATTTATGTTCAATTTGATTAATTGATTGTTTTATCCTCTTCATCTATGATATTGATTTGTATTCTATTCTATTCAGTTATATTCTGATCTATGGTATTGATTTGTATTCTCTTCTATCCAGTTCTAATTTAATCTGTTATTCAGTTATATTCTATTCAGTTTATAAAATATTGATGTAAGCTAAAAGAATGATTAGGCCTGTTAGATATTTACTGAAAGCCAGCAGACTTACTGGTAAAGAAATATATCCGGGTTTATGTGAAGGGGGTTGGCATATAAGCCAAACCCCTAATTTCAAATGTAAGCTTAGCCGGCCTGGCATTGGAGGAAAGAATGTGGTGATGTCATCACTCCGAGACACTGGGCCTTGGGGATATAATGGGGTGTGATGGGGGGAAGAAGGACTCTGAACAACCCAACCGACAGGACAAGACGGCTCTACCATCTCATCCACAAGGAAGCAGGAGCAGAACACAAAGGAACTTTTTGGAGGGAAAAACCAACTCTTTGTTATCAAGCAGAGAACAAAGACTTTCAACCATTTTATCAACTAGCTTTCTTCTTTAGTCTGGTTGTATCACTTACGGCATAGGGTTTGTGATCACAACTATAGCATTTCTTTACTTGTAATTTGTATACATTCTAAACTTTGATTAAACAGCTGTTATACTACCTTTTCCTCCTAATTCCTTCTGCCTGCACCGCTCAGTTTGAACAGAAGTAATTCCCAGAGCTTAAGAGAAATAGACACAACGCAGAGAGTACTAACCAACCCGGTTCTGAGCAGAGCAGAACAGGACAGCTTGGGAATCCACTTCAACACCAATCAGGTTTAAGCACTATAAAAATGCAGCAGGTGAGTTCACCTGTCTTCAACCAAAATGGAAGGAGAGTGAAGTACTGTACACAGAGAATGTGAAAATATACAATACATCCACCAAACACTACACAAGACAACCAATGATGCAGACTGATGAAAATATACATTTTCTCCCATTTTCCCAAATCAGTCAACATGGAGAATCACAACAAAAAAGTATCTTGCCAGATCCAGCTAGGCAAAGAGATAATGTCTAGTATTTTCTGTTTAAATTTTTCAAAAAAAAATTTGTTTTACTGTAATTTTAACCTGTACTGGATACAGTATTTTATGTTTGTCTGATATTTGCTGAGCTTACAGTGTTATGCACATAGTAGCATGAAAACTGGGACATGTATTGTTGTGATTCTCCATGTTGAAATGTTGACTGATTTGGTTATATGGAGAGAACATTTATATTTTCATCAGTCTGCATCATTGATTTGGGTATATGGAGAGAAAATGTAATTTTTTTCATCAGTCTGCATCATTGATTTGGGTATATGTAGATAAATAAATTATATTTTCATCACAGCATTGGTCTTGTGTAGTGTTTGGTGCATTTATTGTATATTTGCACATTCTCTGCGTACTTCACTTACAGTACTCTAATCACTGAGAAGTAGAATTGCTAAATGTGTTTTAGGTTAAGCACAGCAGTGTGTGTAACTGGTTCAAACAGAATTAAGTCATATGAAACGTGTGTTTCATATGGTAACAAAATGTAGTTTTTATAAATTAGTGTATGGTTTTGACAAGTGTTTAATTTAGCAAAGGATCTGATGTGTTCTGGTGTGTGGTTGTGCTAATTGTGTGTTTTGAAACACCGGGCCCCGTTTTCAAAATCATGCTTAGGCAATCGAAAAAAAACTGTATTGTGTGTTTCATTATATACATATGTTTCAGTCTTCTCATTTTGGGTCTTTTCCTGCCTTTGGTCCGCTTTGCATTCACATCTCAAATGAACCGCAGCAGGGTTCACTTGCAAGAGTGAATGAGCTTTCACACCACCCCAAACCAACCGGACTATCCGAGGAAATGAACAAGGGTTCGATTAAAGCTTATTATAGGACACTGGACATGGGTATGGATGGCTCCAGGTGCTGCTGCGTTAAAGTGCATATCTTCAATATCTGTACTATTTAAAAGCACAGTGCAGGACACACTCAAAGGTTATCGCACCTCAGAGATGGCAGTGGACATGTATGACAGGACAAAGGCCATATGTAATGGCCTTTGGATTGAGGAACATACTACCAGCCAAAGGAGGAAGCAGAAAAGGATGGACGAGTATGTAGTTGAGTCATCTTGTGGCACAAGCTCAGACCTCAGCTCAGAGACTGTTCTATCCAGTCGTCGACAGAATGCTGCAAGAGCTTGAGAGCAGGTTCTCATGAGTTGGATAACAACTTATGAGAGGCATACAGGCATGTTATCCAGCCTCAGACCAGTTTCTCTCAGTGGAATTGCTGCAACCCCTCGCCACACATTACAATATCCAACTATTGCCAGAGGAGATCACAGTTGCAAAGTGTTTCCTGGTCAGGACAGGCAGAGATGCAGTCCCTACTATCCAAAGTGTCTTTTCCCTCCTGGATGATAATAATAATAATAATAATAATAATAATAATAATAATAATAATAATAATAATAATAATAATAATAATAATAATAATAATAATAATAATAATAATAATAATAATAATAATAATAATAATGCATTTGATTTATAAGGCGCCTTTCAGGACACTAAAAAAAAAGTCCACAAATCGGTGAATGAAAAAATTATAGGATCAAATGAAAACTACTTACTAAAAATGGATGTTTAAAAGTACTAAAAACCAACAAAAAATACCAAACACTAACAAACATTCAGCACAGACAATGGGAATGCTCACATAAAAAAAAAAAGAAAAAAAAAAGTAAAGAAAAAAAAAAGAAAAAAAAATGTTTTTATCCGGGGCTAGGAGAAAAACATCCGGGGCTAAAGCCCCGGAAGCCCAGGGCTAAAGCCCCGGAAGCCCAGGGCTAACGACGCCACTGGCCCACACCCCCAAGCTAATTTAACCTACACATACTTTGTACTATGTGTGTCACTGTGTCACAATGAATCCTATATATTGATCACGAAGATCCGCCTACGACATGATTGATGAGTCCGGTTCCACCACAGAAGCAACAGTTGCGATTGGAGGCAGTGTTGTAGTTGAGTCACTAAATCTCTAGTCCAACTCGAGCCTCAAGTCCCCAGTGTTCGAGTCCAAGTCCAAGTCCGAGTCACCAAAGAAGAGCCAGAGTCGAGTCGAGTCCCCATTACCCTAGTCCGAGTCCGAGTCTGAGTCTGAGTCTGAGTCTGAGTCTGAGTCTGAGTCTGAGTCTGAGTCTGAGTCTGAGTCTGAGTCTGAGTCTGAGTCTGAGTCTGAGTCCAAGTCCATGTCCGAGTCCGAGTCCGAGTCCGAGTCCGAGTCCGAGTCCGAGTCCGAGTCTGAGTCCAAGTCCAGGTCATCAAGGTTTAGTCCACTCCACTCTGGCAGTCAATGAGCTGACATACAAATAAAAGGTCTGCATTAAACATATGACACAGCGGTCACCATTTCAAAGGGAATTTATTTACTGTGTAATTTATATAGCCATCAATATCTTATGCCAAATTATAGGGCCTATTACAAACAAAGAAACTGTATTTATGAATTAACAAGTCAGTCCGAGTCTGCACCTTCCGAGTCCAAATGCAGTCAATGCTCGAGTCCAAGTCCAAGTCCGAGTCATCAGTGCTCAAGTCCAATTCGAGTCACGAGTCCTGAAAATCAGTCGAGTACTACAATTTCCCCAAGGGGATCAATAAAGGAATATCTTATCTTACAACACTGATTGGAGGATGGAGAAAAGAGGACCGGGTTTGGAGATAGGTCACTTGGAGTTCAGTCTTGGGTATATCCAGCGAGCGTCTGCCATCTTTCCCACTTAGAAGACGTTTTCACTTCCCACCTCTCGTCTGTTTCACTGCAACACTTCACTCACACGCTCACTCAATGAATAGTGTGACTCATCGCCCAACACTCATTGGCAAGTCTGCCTTTTTAATTAGTGACATCACAGCGGGGAGAGATAGAGCGCAGGGCGGTGGAGAGCGCAGCAGAACAGCACGCCAACATACTGTCACTGCTCTGGATCTCTGTTTGATGCCTTCTGACATCTCTTGTGTCACTCATCTATTTCTGATCTCTTTTGGATTAGATTAGATTTAGATTAGATTCAAATGTATTGTCATCATACAGCACAAGTACAACAAAAAGAGGTCCAACCAGAGTGCAAATGTAACAGTAAAGAGCAATAGTAATAGACAACGTACAGGTGATTAAATTAGTACTACTGGAGTAATAGTTGAGGTATATTTAATAGTGTTACTTATTAATAATAAGTACTTTAATGCAATTAAGGTTAAGAGTTAATATGGCTGTATATTGAAAATGTCTGTCTTCACTTTCATGTGAAGAGTGGAAGGTCTGTTTGCCACAGAAACGGACGCCTAGCTGTAAACAGAAGCCTTTTGAGACAGAGGAGCAAAAAGGAGCAAAAGGAGCATTTGCAGCATGCCAGGGGCCAAAATGTTAAATCCATTGTTTATATTGTAAATGAATATCCTTTGATCAATACTGAGGACATCAACAACATAATGTAATTTCAAATGTAAACCACTAGGACCACATGTAACGTAATGAAGAAGAGGAGGTGCCAGTCTTAATTTTGAATTCATTGGTTGAAATGTGACAAATGGGAGTGACATTATTTTGTATATAACTGAGAGCAATGTTGGAAATCGTTGTGAAAATAACCCATTTGCGATGACAACATGACAGAGGACAAGTTTTTGAATAAATAACCAGATGATGAAAAGCCAGCTCGTTTGAACTTCTTGATATCCAGCAATCTCCAGTCTATTCTTGGTGGTAATTATGAAATTCTCTCTCTCTCCTAAATTAAACTTCATAGTGCTAATCAGATGTATGTACAGAGTTGTAGTACAGTGATACAGGTATAAAGACACTATGGTAGGAAGTCATACTGGCCAGCAGCGTCACTAGTAAGAGTAGGTAAGGCCGTACAGATATATAGTATCTACAGATATGTAACAAGGGTTATATGCAGGTACTGTATGTACAGACAGATGTGGATGGATATATATACAGTAAGAATAAATATATACTGTATACACGGTATATACAGCATTATTGTACATGCTATCATACAGAGTTATATGGGTTAGACGCAGGTGTATAAGTACATATATAGAAGGATCGTATGCAGGTATATTCAGACTGATATGGATATGTACATATGCGGTAAATATAAATATATAAATGCATATATATGGTATATACAGCACTATTGTACATGCTGTTATACAGAGTTATATGGGTTATATGCAAGTGTATAAGTAGGTATATAGAAGGATCGTATGCAGGTATATTAAGACTTATATGGATATATACATATGCAGTAAATATAAATATAAAAATGCACATATATATGGTATATACAGGAATACAGCACTATTGTACATGCTATCATATGGCGTTAGATGGGTTATACGCAAGTGTATAAGTAGGTATATAGAAGGATCGTATTCAGACAGATATGGATATATATATATATATGCGGTAAATATAAATATATAAATGCATATATATGGTATACAGCACTATTGTACATGCTGTCATATATTCTCTGTTCCCTCCATCCCTGACCCCGTCCTCTTCCTTCCCTCCAGTGTCTGTCATTTGATTACCCGCTGAGCCGTAGCCTCTCAGAGAGCAGGTGGCTATGCATGCTGAAAGGTGCTGATCACAAGGGGGGGAGGGACCCACCGTAGAGCAAGGAAGTCTCGTCTCCTCCCCCCCCCCTCACCTCTCTCTCTCTCCCCCCAAAAACCTCCTCACCCTGTGCCAGCTGTCTCCTATCCTTACCGAGAAAGAGTCTCAATGTCAATCAATCAAGAGACACTGGTCAGCTCTCAATCCCCCGACCCAGACTGCGGACCTTCGGGGACAGAGCTTTCAGTGTGGCAGCTCCCACCCTCTGGAACTCCCTCCCCGCAGAACTCCGCTGCAATGCCCCAACTCTTATCTGGACTCGTTCAAAAAACTGCTCAAAACCCACCTCTTCAACTTGGCATTTAACCCCTAATTTCTCACTTTGTATGTTGTGTCTGTCCACTATGTTTGTTACTTTTGTTATTTCCCCCCCTATGTAAAGCAACCTTGGGTCTTTTGAAAGGCACTATATAAATTAAATTATTATTATTATTATTATTATTATTATTATTATTATTATTATTATTATTATTATTATTATTATTATTATTATTATTATTATTATTATTATTATTATTATTATTATTATTATTATTATTATTATTATTATTATTATTATTATTATTATTATTATTATTATTATTATTATTATTATTATTATTATTATTATTATTATTATTATTATTATTATTATTATTATTATTATTATTATTATTATTATTATTATTATTATTATTATTATTATTATTATTATTATTATTATTATTATTATTATTATTATTATTATTAATGTCCATTCTCCCATTGTTTGACTGTGGCGATGTCATTTACATGCATGCAAGCCAGAGTCCAAATGTCCATTCTCCCATTGTTTGACTATCAGAATAGAATAGAATAGAATAGAATAGAATAGAATAGAATAGAATAGAAATCCTTTAATAATCCAGAGGAAAATTCGGCACTCTCGCTCACATTGAACAACAATAAACAATTAGGTAGTCAATAGGACTAAAATAAGAATAAGAATATAATAATATTAAAAATAAGAATAAAATAGAATAAAGAATAAAATACGGTCCGGGATATACATTCTGGTATGTATATACATTATAAAATCTTAAATATGTAACTATCCAGCCAAAAATATACATACATATACAGTAAAATGTACAGTAATAAGTGTGAAAATGTAAAGTGTAAAGTGTCCAGGAAGATTGTGAGAAGTGTAAAACATTTTAAAGTGTCCAGGAAGATTTCGCCAGGCTGTACTGTCGCCCTGTGCTCAGTGATGCAGTGAGGCACAGATGCATTATAGAGTCTAATGGCTGTCTGAATGAAGGACTTCCTGTGCCGTTCAGTGTTACATCGTGGGAGTGTTAGTCTAACACTGAACATGCTCCTTCTTTCAGCCAAGTCCGTGTGTATAGTGGGTGGGAGGGGTTGTCCCTGATGGCATGGAGCTTAGCAAGGCTCCTCCTCTCCGTAATACATTAAGCAGACACACACACACACACACACACACACACACACACACACACACACACACACACACACACACACACACACACACACACACACACACACACACACACACACACACACACACACACACACACACACACACACACACACACACACACACACACACACACACACACACACACACACACACACACACACACACACACACACATACATGTAAATGCATACGATGTAATTTACATGTATGCAGGCAAGAGTTTCCTCGACCGCCTTAATGTTTTGTATCACTCAGTGATTAGGTTTGCTACAAATGCCCCCTTTTCAACACATCACTGTGATTTATACACGTCTGTAAATTGGCCATCGTTAAACTCTCGACAAGAAATTCATTGGCTTAAACTCATTTACAAAACCCTCCTTGGTCTGACCCCTCCTTATTTGATACACCTGTTAAACTTGTCATCTACTCCCTATAACACCAGAGCTGCTCACCATATCTCGCTAGATGTTCCTCATGTTAACACTTCCTTTGGCCAACCCTCCTTCCAATTGGCTGCTCCCAGCAGTTGGAACGAGATGCAAAATACTTTGAAAATGGACAAATTGATCCCCCTCACACCTGCAACTGTCACCCAGCCTTTTAACTGTAATGTGTCTGTTCTGCTTTATGTATTACATACCTACACTCACCTAGAGCCTACACTCACCAAGACAAGCCTGCGAGCACTGTGAGAATCATGTTTTTCTTTTTTACTTCTCCAACCATATACGGCCTGGGCTGCTGGGTGAGAAGTTAGAGGCGATGCAGGTAGAGGCCCCCCTGGTGTCCTGGGTTGTTGACTATCTGTATCTGGCGCATCTGTAGTATGTGAGCATACAGAGCTGTGTGTCAGACAGACTGGTGATCAACACCGGGGCCCTGCAGGGGACAGTCCTCTCCCCCTTCCTCCTCCTCACTGTCTACACCAATGACTTCCAAAATTGGTCAGAGTCCTGCCACCTTCAGAAGTTTTCTGATGACTCTGCGATAGTGCAATGTATAAAGGACGGTGATGAGGAGGAATACCTGGCACTGTTGCGGACTTCGTCACATGATGCGGAAAGAACCACCTCCAGCTAAATGTGATGAAGACCAGGGAACTGGCTGTGGATCCGGTGACCCCCGTTTCCATCTGGACATGGTTGAGGACTACGAATACCTCGGAGTACACATTAACAATAAGCTGAGCGGGTCAAAACACGCTGAGGCACTCTGAAGGAACACGTTCAGTGTTAGACTAAGACTCCCAAGAGGCAACACTGAACGGCACAGGAAGTCCTTCATTACAACAGCCATCAGACTTTATAACGCATCACTGTGCCTCACTGAGCACAGAATGACAGTACAAACTCTGGCATATCTTCCTGGACTTTTTTTTTATTATTATTATTTCTTTATTACAGGAAAAAATCGTCAGATCTAACTTAAAGCGATCCAGCAGAGGACGGACATTTTTTGCGAAGAGCTCTGTCTGTTATTTGGCCATAAAAATCCCTAGATATGTGAATCCTTCCGTGGCCCTTTTAAAGGGGAAAATCGATTGAGGAAGCCGTTCCGCAGATGCATTAACAGGTAAATATTCACTTCACAGTCTAGAGGCACTCGCCACTCGTGCTTGGTACGCAAGTAATTTTCCTGCCTTGTCCCCCTGTTAAAAAAAACGTTGCTTGGTGTGCAGGAGTAGTCTCTCGATCTTACTAGTTGAAAGCAAATCATATTGTGATTGAAGCTGGAGTCGTTTTTTATATAGAGCAGGGGTGGGTTTAGACGAGTACTGGATGTCTAATCGTTTAATCTCATCTGATATACCCGTTAATTTGGATTGTTCCTGCTTCCCAAAATGAGAGGTAAAGGAGATGGCCTGTCCACGGAGATATGCCTTAAAGGCCTCCCAGAGTATGTCACTGCTAACTTCAGGTGTGTCGTTTATCTCAAAGAAGATTTTTATTTGTGTATGAATAAAATCCTTAAATTCAGGTTCAGATAATAAGTGGGAGTTGAATCTCCAAAATGTAGAGGGTGTTCTACCCTGGGGGAAGTTAATTTTCAACGGATGTCGGGGCATGATCGGAAATGACTATACTATGGTACTTAGTAGAGACTACATTATGTTATCAGTCTTTCCCAGTTAATTACTGAGCCCACCAGACCAAACCTTAAAAATGACTCTAGGTCTACCCTTATTGATCAGATTTTTGTGAATAAATATGACAGGATCTCAGCTCGTGGGGTTTTTGACTTAGGCATAAGTGACCATTGCCCCACAGTCTGTGTAAGAAGCACGAGACTGCCAAAAACAGTTTTAAGGAGGAATTTTAAATCTTTTAATAATCAATCATTTTTAGATGATCTTGTTCTTTCTAATACTTATTGTAACACTGAAATTGATGTTCAGTTAGCCCTGGACTCCTTTGTAAATATATTTAATTTATTAGTTGACAAACATGCTCCTTTTAAAAAAGTCTGCATTAAAGATAGAGTAATACCCTGGTTTTCTCAGGAATTGTCAACCCTAATTAAAGACAGAAATGCTGCATGGTCTCGGGCCAGGCGTTCTGGAGACCCTCAACATTGGCTTTCTTTTAGGCAAATTAGGAACAAATGTACTGCAGTAGTAAGAAAATCTAAAACTGATTACTATCTGGAGTTGGTTACAAACTCATACTCTAATCCGGCAAAATTTTGGAGTGCGGTGAATGTGAATAAAATAAAATCATCTAATTCTTTACCCTCTCATATTAAAGTTGAAAACTGTGTGATCTCTGAGCAGAGTGAAATTTGTGTTGCCTTCAATAGGCATTTTGCAGAGGCTGGTAATTTATTTAATAGGAACTATAATGGACCTTGTCCTGTTGATTCTGATTGTTTGTACCCTGTGGGCGTCACTTCCCATTTCTCCTTTCAACCTTTTACACAGTCAGCTGTATTTGATGCTTTGCAATCAATCGATGCAAAGTGTTCTACAGGTGAGGATAACTTAGAGTCTTTTTTTATTAAGTTGGCTGCACCAGTTATCGCTGAACAGATTTCTTATCTTTTTATTTTTAATCTCTCTATCTCATCAGGTAGATTTTTTCTAGTTTGGAAATCTGCACTGGTGATTCCTTTACATAAGGGAGGTGATAGGGATAACTTAGATAATTATCGTCCTATCTCCAGGCTACCTTGCTTAGCTAAAGTCCTGGAAACACTAGTAAGTAAACAACTTAAATTTGACCTTTCAACTAACTCCATACTTAGCTCTCAACAATCTGGTTTTAGAGCCAAACATAGTACAACATCAGCCATCACTTTGGTTACAAATGACATTATTTCAGCATTAGATAAGAAGAAACATTGTGCTGCCCTCTTTGTTGATTTATCAAAAGCATTTGATACAGTTGATCACTACTTACTTCTAAAGAAACTATCTAACATTGGGTTGGATGATAATGCCTGTGTCTGGTTTCAGGATTATCTATCTTCTAGGTGGCAGTGTGTGAAGTTAGGTCAAGCACAATCTGAATTCTTGGCCATGACTAAAGGTGTGCCACAAGGTTCAATTTTGGGTCCTGTACTTTTTACAATTTATATTAATGATATTGTTTCTTCTTTGTATGGATGTCATGCCCATTTGTATGCTGATGACACAATTGTGTACTGTATTGTAGACTCTGTACAGCTGGCCTTTGATAAATTGCAACTTTCCTTTTATGCTCTACAGGATGTCCTTACTAGTCTTAAATTGGTTCTTAATGCTAGTAAGACAAAGTTTATGTTGTTTTCAAGAGCAAGGAATATTAACTTTGATGATGTGAGGATATCTACTGTCAGTGGCTCTTGTATAGAGAGAGTCACAGAGTATAAATATCTTGGCCTGTGGCTCGACGAGAAATTAACATTTAAGTTCCATGTGGAAAATCTTGCCACTAAACTGCGACAGAAAATTGGTGTCCTGTACAGAAACAGATCCAATTTTCCTCTATTTAGTAGAAAAATAATTGTGGAATCAGTCTTCTTATCAGTTTTGGACTATGGTGATGTAATTTATAGGCATGCTGCGGCATCAACTCTTAAACCTCTGGATTCTGCATATCACTCAGCTCTCAGATTTATAACTGGTGACAGATATGATACTCACCATTGGGTCCTGTATGATAGGGTGGGTTGGCCTTCTCTTGCAGAAAGGCGCAACAAACACTGGTATTTATTTATTTTTAAAGCCCTTATTGGTAAACAACCTGTTTATATCTCCTCACTGTTAGATTGGAATATAGGAACCTATTCAACTCGATCGAATGACTGGATGGTTCTTAGGGTTCCTCAGATTTGTTCTGAGCTAGGGAAGTCAGCCTTTTCCTTTGATGCCTCTAACTCATGGAATGTCCTTCAACTCACGCTAAAATTGGAGGTTCTCCCCTCCCTTGGAATGTTTAAATGTATGATTTCAGACCACCTGTAACTGTTTTAGTTGATATTTTAAAATAATTTTTAAACGTTTTAAATTTTTTTACTCTGGTGTTTAAATGTCTGTGAATATTGTTTTATTATGTTCTGTACAATCGTCGTTTCTGTAAATGAGGGAAACCTCAGATGCTTACGATTTTAAATAAAGGTTGAAATGAAAAAAATATTTAGTAGTTTTTCATCTAGTAAAAAGAAGTCTATCCTCGAATATGTGTGGTGGACATGGGAAAAGAAGGAGAAAAGTTTATCGGTAGGACATTTTGTTCTCCAAGGGTCTACAAGGCCAAGCTGTTCCATGTGAAATTTTAGGATGTTCGCCGCTTTGGAGATGGTAGTACGTCTATCCGAAGACCTGTCAAGTTCTATGTTTTGGACCTGATTAAAGTCTCCTCCGATAATTATGTGATGATCATTAAGGTTAGGTATAGAGGAAAAAAAAATTGGATACAAATTTATCATTGTCCCAATTTGGTGCATATATTTAGGCCAAAACCACCGGAATGTTCTGCAGCCTGCCCGACACTATACCATATCGTCCGTCAGGGTCAGTTAAAATGGTGGAAGGCTCGAAGGGTACATCCCTATGTATAATAATTGCAGCTCCCCTGGCTTTTGCAGAGAATTTAGAATGAAAAATGTGTCCCATCCATGGTCTCTTAATACGGGGGATATCTGAGGTGCAGATGTGTGTCTCTTGTAAAAAACAAAGGTCACCCTTGAGATGCCGTAGGTGGTTAAGTACCTTGTTAGCCTTGATAGAGTTATTCATCCCTTTGACATTCCATGAGACGAAACGGATGTTCCTGCCCGTCACTGCCATGTTCTGTTAAGTATATACATACCTGAGTTGAAAAGATGAAACATTGGAAGAGAGGAGAAAGGTAGAGGGGGATAAAGAAAGGGGGGGGGGGGTTGACGCACACACATGCACCCACACAACCATACACAAACATACTCTACCGGGGGTACATCCCTTGGTCCCTAAGGGAACAGTAACAGCCTTTGTCAGGATACGCTCCTTCCGGTGGAGACTTCATCCTCACTCCTCTTTTCCCCTCCCTCCCGTTCATTTCGAACAGTCTCCAATATGGTTATGGATAAACTTTTGAATTGTGTTAAAAGAACATTCGAACAGCCAAAAAAAAAAAAAAAAAAAAAGGCTGAATAAATTAAAAAATTAGAATTAGAATAACAATGAAAGATATTTGCAACACGACTCGGGGCTCATCCATTAGAGCATGGACGTAAAAGCACTACTAATGACTCCCACTAAGGAGTGTGACCCATAAAAAGTTGAGAGTGAACGAGTATACCGAGGCGCTCCAGTGTGCCTAGGTCAACCTATAATTCAGTGGACCTAGGCAAAGCCCGCTTCCAACCTATAACAGCTCGAAGAGAATGTCTTTAGCCCCTGCTACCATGCCAACTAGGGATATAAAAATTGCAAAACCTTGACAGAGTTGAAAAAGAGGCGCCACTTTCTTCTTTTTTTCTCTCTCCTTTTGTCTATAAAAAAATATATACATATATTTAAAGAGTAAAATAATAATAATCAAGAGGTCTAAGCAGTTACATGGGTTACACGAATCAGGGACCTCAAAATGTACCTAAATTATGTATAGAAAGGTAATGTGGTTAGCTACATTCGGCAGTGTTAGAGACCTGTACCTTCAGAAGTGATGGGAATAACGGCGCTATAAGTAACTTCGTTACTAACGGCGTTCGTTTTTTCAGTAACGAGTAATCTAACGGATTAATAACGCTGTTACGTTACTGCAAAAAAATGCGGCGCGTTACTATGAATGAACCTGTTTCTTTCATCAGACAGATCTCTGCGCCGAGAGGCAATAATATGTTCTTCCTTGTTTAGTGGGCAGTGCGCGAGCCAAGCATACATGCTGACGATTGGCTGAGGTTGAATAAAATGTCATGGTAAGCCAATCAGAGGTGGAGGTGGGCGGGTGTCTAAAGCATCCAGAGTCTGACACACAGCGCGACAAGACAATCGATCACTGATCAGTCAGCATGAGACCGCGGTCCGTATAGTGTACGTTTTGAGCCCAAAAACGAATCCAACGAACAACACAAGCGACTCAGTCAACATGAGACCACATGGACCGCGGGTCCATGAGCGTTTTGTGTTCACTCTTTGCAGCGCAGGGCACTGAGTGGCTCTACTGCAGTGCTGACAGCCTTATCAACAGTGCTGCACTTCCTGGTTTAATAGCACAGGCTTCAGGTGCTCAGAGATATATATATCTCTGTATGTCATGCATGTCTTAAATGTCATGATTAGATTAGTTTAGATGATTCGATTCGATTCTTATATCTGTATGTTGTGTATGTCATTGATTGATTGATTGATTGCAAAGTTTATTAACAGATTGCAGAATGGGTACAGTACAGTACAGCTCAATACATACAATTGTTAAGGGGATGCAGACCAGAGAAAGACTTTCGTCATAAATGTCATGAATTGAAAATGGGGGACCCTGATGTAAACAAGACGAAACGTCTTTCTCTGGTCTGCATCCCCTTAACAATTGTGTGTATTGAGCCGTACTGTATTGTACCCATTCTGCAATCTGTTAATTAAAATGTTCAATCAATCAGTATATATTTGTTATTTATTTTTGGTATAGTGCTTAACAAGCATAATTTAATGTTGCCCAGTTGTGGCCTGTTGAGGGGCAATACATATCAAAAGTTCCAAAACATCTATTCTGTTTGTATTTGTATGATCCACTATATTACATAGTAATTATAATATCTACATACATGGCATTTGATTGGAGGCTAGTCTCACTTTGTCCCACAGCAACATTAAAATAGTTTAGATTTGTGTATGTTGTTTAAGTAAAAAAAAATATTGAAAGTAACGCAATAGTTACTTTCTGAAGTAACTAGTTACTTTTATAATTTGTAACTGAGTAAGTAATTTAGTTACTTTTTGGAAGAAGTAACTAGTAACTGTAACTAGTTACTTTTTTAAAGTAACTTGCCCAACACTGACCTTCAGACAGTAAAAAGAAGCGTGTGCAAATTGAGTTGGTTCAGTCAGTACCTTGAGTACTTCCTGAAACATGTATACAAAACCCCCACTACCCAATAGATACTATCCGGTTTGTTTGTATTGAGACCCTCAGATAGTAAGAGGAGCATGTGCACCCTGAGTATGCTCACCCTGCATAGAGAGTCATATGTACATAAATCCATACAAAAAGAAAGAGCAAATTAAGTTAAGAAAAAAAAAAAATTAAATATATATATAAAAAATAAAAAAGGCAATAACAAAAATTACGAAATAGGGAGCAGAAGAAAACGGCATGTAATTAGTCACAAGGTCATGGCTATAGCAACCTGAGTGGCATAGGGTTCCCTTTGAAGGAGTCACTCCGATTGAAATAACAATATTACCCTTCTGAGACATAGGTGGCCACTCTATAGTGACTGGGCACTGTAATCAAACCAAAGTCTACAAGTTCAGCCGTACATTTAATATGTCGTAATCATGTCTATTGCTGTTGGTGTTGGTTTCAGCTGGCCCCGAGGTGTCCGTCAGACCTAGGTAAGTGGCAGTGGAGGCTGCTGACCAAATTTTTAGGTGAAGCACAAATTATTATATTATATATTAAATAATATTTTTAAAACATCCCCCACTGTATGTCAGTGGTCAGTGGACACAGATGAAAACATATTAACATTAGGTGACAGCGCACCTGACCAGATGAAATCATATTAGGTGACAGCGCACCTGACCAGATGAAATCATAATAGGTGACAGCGCACCTGACCAGATCAAAACATATTAGGTGACAGTGCACCTGATCAGATCAAAACATTTTAGGTGACAGCGCACCTGACCAGATCAAAACATATTAGGTGAAGGTGACAAGGAAGCCACAGACTCATACCCCCCCGACACTCAACTAACCGCCTCGGACAGTCCTTCATACCAGTGGCCATCAGGCTCCACAACAGTGGGCAGCAACTGCTGCCAGACATCGACCTAGAACTAATAGGAACCCAAGTAGGACAATAACACTACCTTATGCATACTGCACCTTATGTGGATACTGTGATACTGTGAATAATGAATAATGTATATTTCAGTTAGTTAGATAGTAAATTATAACCAGTGATGCCACAGATTACTTGTAAAAGTAATCCGATTACTGATTATTGATTACTCCTTTAAAAAGTAATCCAAGTTACTTTACTGATTACTTGATTATCAGAGTAACTTAGTTACTTTGAAAGTAACTAGGTTACGAAGTCGTCGTCGTTCCCCCAACCGTTTTTTTTTAAACGCTTTATTGAAAGTGCATAAATTGTTTTTAACTTGTTTCTCTGCACATAATGTAAATTGTTAAACTAGTGCTTCAGCTTCTGTGCCATCAAGTATGGTAAAGCAACAGTCTATGATGCTCACAGCATTAGAGCAGCCAGCCAGTGGTTTTACAAAACCAGTGTATCCATTCACATCTAACAAATGCAGGCTGAACTATTCAATTATATCAACTGTAACTATTAATTTTTTTTTTATAAATGTCTCTCTATAAACATACAATCAGTCTCTCTTTAACATGTAAATTAACTGTAAATCTGGCAAATAAGAGCTTTTGCTCTGCCACCATCAAATATACATTAATCAAAAGGGAAAGAAACAATCTCTCTCTTTTGCTGTTTGGCTGGCCTCCGAGTCCTCCTGTACCTAGTCGAAGCGTCGGCTAGTGTTGTGATTCCAGATGCTTTCAATGCAATGTCTATATGAATTGAAAATGGGGGACCCTGATGGAAACAAGACAAACGTCTTTCTCAGGTCTGCATCCCCTTAACAATTGTATGTATTGAGCCGTACTGTATTGTACCCATTCTGCAATCTGTTAAATAAAGTTTTCATTCATTCATTCATTGGATGTGCTGTTTTTAGCGGTAGACAGTATTTTGTTTCCTCCGCATATGAACGTGAAGTAGTGACTGAGGCTACGTTTAGACGAGCGTTTTGGGATGGAAGTCTGAACAGAAACTCACTTTTAATTTTGCCAAGCGTTTTGGGGTGGAATTCTCCGACGACGGAGCCCTGCTGTCACACGATTGGCGCATATGTCACATGACGTGCTGTGAAGACCCGCCCTACTCTGCCTCTGATTCGCAGACTGTGGATGGGGAATGTGATTGTACCAAAGCAGAGTCACTCACAGACAGAGTGTCCAGTCACGCCGCGGGACACATTCTTGTGTAACCCTTTCACTGCCACACTACGTCACTCCCAAAAGAAAAACAGCTCAAAATATATTTTTGACGGTCGAAAACGAAATAAAATACTGCATTCCGCCTGCATTATGAATTTATGATGAGATAGTAACGAAATAGTAACGCACAGCCACTTGGACAAGTAACTGCAATCAGATTACTGGCTTTTAAAGATTAACGCGTTAGATTACTATTTTCGGGGGAAAGTAATCAGATTACAATAACGCGTTACTTAGTAACGCGTTACCGGCATCACTGATTATAACACTACCTTATGCATACTGCACCTTATGTGACACTGTGAAAATATATTTCAGTTAGTTAGATAGTAAATTATATTGACCTATTTGTTTACACTGCTTGTGTTGTTTTCACTACCTGTACCCCCCCCCCTTCCCCCATGCTGCTATGATGCCTGAATTTCCCCAAGGGGATCAATAAAGGAATATCTTATCTTATCTTAAAAGGAAAGATGCAATGCCCTACCTGGGTTCCATCCTATAGAGGCAAATCATTCCTGTGACAAAATGGGATCCAATGTAATAAAATTAAGTCAACCAACAAACTAGATTCCTGTAGCGGATCTCCTCTCTGGTAAACAAGAATACCTTGAAGACTCTAACAGGAGCACTCATTCAAGGGTACTACGACTATGCTTGCACCTCATGGTACCAAAGCACCTCAAAGGCACTAAAAACAAGATTACAAACATCACAAAACAAACTGGTCAGACTACTGCTTGACCTTACTCCTAAAACCCACCTCACCCCTGCCCACTTTGACAACCTAGGATGGCTTAGAGTAGACGACAGAGTACAGCAACTTGCAATGGGCCTGGTCTACAAGATACACTACACCACTAAGATACCCATGTGCATGTCAAAATACTTCCCAAAGGTCAGTGAATACCACGACCACAACACCAGAGGGAGTTCCACAAATCATGTTCAACCCAGATAAAATAATAAAAAAAAAAAGAATAAAAGAATAAAAGAAAAATAGTCATAACTTAGAAATGAGATTGCATAGGTCTATGAATCGATATCGCGATTCTGTTTTGATTAATTGCCCAGCCCTACAGTGTCTACAGTAAGTTAGCTTGGTGATTATCATTGTGATGTAGGCTAAGCTGGCTAGCTACTGTTAGCATACAAGCTTTTACAAACACTGTAGCCTACTTACTTTTTCATCCACAACGTTTTTTCTGATCCAGATGCATAAGTCCACTTCTTCATGTTGCTCAGTTGCTGGTTTATACTTCGGTCCTAATGTTGGCGCAAAGTTTAATTTAGCCTGACTTGACTTGTTATAGCTGTACAGCTTACTAACTACTAAACAACAACTAAACTACTAGCTTGCTCTTTCAAACAGTCAAAACGGGTCCAGCTGCAGGTCCGGTTGTCAGGTTTAGCTCTGGCCAATCTCAAGTTTCTCAAGTTTCTTTATTAGTTGTCATACAGAAGTACAGAATACTTTTATACAAAATGCTTCTTTCTGTTACATTTTGTATAAAAGTATTCTGTATGACAACTAATAAAGAAACTTGAGAAACTTGAGATTGGTTCGAGCTAAACCTAACCTCCGGACCTGCAGCTGGACCCGTTTTGACTTTGCAATGCAGCAATCTCTGATTGGATTTGCAAGGCTGCCAATCATATTCAACCTCCGTGTATTGGATGTCAAGGGCTGTCAATCATTCACACCTCCATTTAATGGCAAGAGTTTAACTGCACAGACCGTGCTTAGACGAAGTTAATAGCCTATTTCGATTGGCTGTTATTTATTATTTATTTAACATTGGGTCAGCCTGTGAAGTGAATCTGCACGAATATTACTGCAGTCATTACTACAGTGCAGGCCTGCTCAGAGCTGTCAATTTTGGCCATTTTTGAAGAAAAAAAATTCATTTTTTTACAGAGGAAAACTTTTCTAATAAAGAAATATAAAATAATGATAATTAAAAAAATAAAAATTTTATATATATATAAATTAAAAATTATTATATATGTAAATTAATAATAATTATGAATTATGAGTGAATTTGTGTTTCACGTGTTGTCATAGAGAAACCTCCACTGGTAAGTGGTCTGGTCTAGTAAATTCAGGCCCAGTCTCTGCAGACCCGGCGCCATGGGCGGGCATTAGGGGGCCGGGCCCGCCCACTGAGTCATCTGTGCCCACCCTGGTAAAAAAAATTATTATTATTTTTATTTATTTTTTCAATCAAAGTCAACTATCCAAATCCTTAGTCGTGGACAGTGATGCCAGTAACGCGTTACTAAGTAACGCGTTATTGTAATCTGATTACTTTTCCCCGAAAATAGTAATCTAACGCGTTAATCTTTAAAAGCCAGTAATCTGATTGCAGTTACTTGTCCAAGTGGCTGTGCATTACTATTTCGTTACTATCTCATCATAAATTCATAATGCAGGCGGAATGCAGTATTTTATTTCGTTTTCGACAGTCAAAAATACATTTTGAGCTGTTTTTCTTTTGGGAGTGACGTGGTGTGGCAGTGAAAGGGTTAAATACAAGAATGTGTCCCGCGGCGTGACTGGTCCCTCTGTCTGTGAGTGACTCTGCTTTGGTCCAATCACATTCCCCATCCACAGTCTGCGAATCAGAGGCAGAGTAGGGCGGGTCTTCACAGCACGTCATGTGACATATGCGCCAATCGTGTGACAGCAGGGCTCCGTCGTCGGAGAATTCCACCCCAAAACGCTTGGCAAAATTAAAAGTGAAACCGCAAGATGACTTTTGCGGTTTCTGTTCAGAATTCCACCCCAAAACGCTCGTCTAAACGTAGCCTCAGTCACTACTTCACGGCGGAGGAAACAAAATACTGTCTACCGCTAAAAACAGCAAATCCAATTGCATTGAAAGCATCTGGAATCACAACACTAGCCGACGCTTCGACTAGGTACAGGAGGGTTGATGGTGGCAGAGCAAAAGCTCTTATTTGCCAGATTTACAGTTAATTTACATGTTAAAGAGAGACTGATTGTATGTTTATAGAGAGACATTTATAAAAACAATTTAATAGTTACAGTTGATATAATTGAATAGTTCAGCCTGCATTTGTTAGATGTGATACACTGGTTTTGTAAAACCACTGGCTGGCTGCTCTAATGCTGTGAGCATCATAGACTGTTGCTTTACCATACTTGATGGTACAGAAGCTGAAGCACTAGTTTAACTATTTACGTTATGTGCAGAGAAACAAGTTAAAAACAATTTATGCACTTTCAATAAAGCGTTTAAAAAAAACTGTTGGGGGAACGACGACGACTTCGTAACCTAGTTACTTTCAAAGTAACTAAGTTACTCTGATAATCAAGTAATCAGTAAAGTAACTTAGATTACCTTTTAAAGGAGTAATCAGTAATCAGTAATCAGATTACTTTTACAAGCAATCTGTGGCATCACTGGTCGCGGACAGCCCTAGTGGGCACTGATGTCAACAACAACACTACTGAAGCTAGCACGGCACTCTGTGAGTGTTATGGTTTGAGACCGACCCCAATAGCACAACACAAGACAGGTATGAGAGTTAGCCAAAAACAGGGCATTATTTATTTAATACAAAAAAGCGGCACTCAGCCTAAGGGGGTAAAAACATAAAACGTCCATGAACACAAAAAAGGCGGCACTGTGCCTTTAACGGGCGAACAGGCTGGGAAAAAGTAACAGGGATCTTCTTCGTCCCTACAACCGAGTAGGGCTCTGCGGCTCAGCTCTGCCAAGGAATCCTCCTCCTCCAGACCAGACGCTGCCCACGGGCAATGCAGCACACAGGGGGTCCGAGGGGAACGGGATGAGAACACGCCATCCTCCCGTGGAGTAATAGGGAGCGATGGCGAGCCTCACCCCAGGAACGGGGATCACGAAGAGGGAGCTGGGAAGTAGCCGGCTTGACGTCTGGAGTGGGAACACTGGAATCCTCCCGTAGAGTATTAGAGAGCGAAGGCGGTGTCCCACTCCAGGCAAACGGCGACAGGTGGTGATGGCTGGCACGTCGTCTCACGCCGGAGACGCGGCAGGTGATGGTAGCAACAAGAACGACCCGACAAGGAGTGGAGGGGAGTCTGCAATACAAGTACTCTCCCGAGCTGATCGCAAACTCCCAACAGGTGCGTGAAGGTGAAAAACGGCACGCCCCCTCGTTAGGCTGCGTGCAGGATTCCTCACAGTGAGAATTCGTTTTCTACCCTCAAGAACGTCTTTAGAGAACATCGCCTTAGTATGCTTCATCGACGCAAGGCCAATTTAATTCAGTTGGCATTTGAGAAGGACATAACAAAAAAGTTCAGGAATGAGTGGAGGGCAGTGTTTTAAGAGGATTTCACTCTGTCCCCAAACGCCGCTTGCCGCTCTACTAATGATGGCCTGTGGAGGAATTTTATTTGCTTTTTTATGCACCTTATTTTTGTCAGTTCAGTTCAATTTGTCAGTGAATTCAGAAGTGTTGAATAAATGGAGACTTTTCAAAGATATAGAATAGAATAGGGAAATTTGACATTGCAAATCACTCAACATTAAACATTTAGACAGAACAAGTCACGAATAAGAATAACAAAACAAATGGCCTAAGAATAGAATAAAATGAAATAGAATAAAAATAGAATAAAAGATACAGTAAATAAATACAGTAAAAATATACTGAAGTCTACAGTAGGTGTAATATTGCACAGTGCTGTTTAAAAAGTAAGAGTCCAGGAAGATGGTAACTGTCACTCTGTGCTCAGTGATGCAGTGAGGCACAGTGATGCATTGTATAGTCTGATGGCTGTCGGAATTAAGGACTTCCTGTGCCGTTCAGTGCTGCATTTAGGTAGTGTGAGCCTATAACATGCTCCTCCTGTCAGCCAAGTCTGTGTATAGTGGGTGGGAGGGGTTTTCCCTGATGGCCTGGAGCTTAGCAAGGTTCCTCCTCTCCGCCACCCTCGCTAGAGTCCAGCTCCACCCCAACCACGCTACTGGCCTTCTTGACCATCTTATCCAGCCTGTTTGTGTCCCCTGCTCTCAGTCCGCTGCCCCAGCAGGTCTGTTATATATATCCGTTCAGTCTGTTTTTGTATAAGTGAATGTTCTTAAGATAGAGAGAAATTAGATTTTTCAATTGCCTCTCTGCTGTTTAGTTCAGCACCGTGGGCAGTGCCAAGCAAGCCACAGCGCCGTTGTCCCAGCTGAAACATATAAAAGGGAACCTGTGTTGAAAAACCATTGTGCCCCCCCGAGAAAATTGTATGCCCCCCCACTCATTTGTTTCTGCAGCCTGGTCTGAGTCTCTGTACATTCCAATCCGCGCATTGAGTACTCCTGAAGCATACACATAGAACCTTCATTATCCTGCCAAACCGGTCCAGTCTATTTATCTTGCAGCCTCTAAACAAAGGGAACGTCTACAATTTGAATGAGAGAGAGACGCACGTAAAAGAAGAGCTAATAAAGAATAATAAAAAAAAAGGAATTAGAAATAAGTGTAAATAGAATCCGCGTCGGCTATTTGGGAAGCATAAAGTTCTGTTTCAGAAGCCAGTCCGCTTAATGTCAATAGCATCTCCCCATGAAGTGTAAGTGTAAGGTCTAACGCGGTTGACCAGTTTAGCCCAACCGATGTCTATAATTTCAGTCTCGCATTCTACATTCATTGTTCATTGCTCCCGGGGTCAGGTTACCTTACCCCTAGGTACTCGTTAGGTAGCCATCCACGCTAGGCTAGCTTGGCCTTGAGGTACGTTTCAGCATCGCCAACAGACATGAAGCGTAATCTGTCCCCACTCTCCTCCGTAATCATCAGTTTGGCCGGGTAATGAAGACTAGGCCTCAGCCCCCGTTTGTAAAGTAGTGCCATCACATCGCGGTACGGTGCTCGCTGTTCCAACACAGCCGGGGTATAATCCTCGTAGAAAGCAATTTGTTGACCGTCGTACTGCATCTCTGCCCCTTCTCTTTCTGGCCTCCCGGATCACCCGTTCTTTGGTTCGATAATTATGGAACCTGATGATAACAGGCCTAGGCTTTTCACCCTGCTTCGGCTTAGCTGCTAGTGACCTGTGTGCGCGATCCAATTCTGGAGGGGTAGGGAGGGTTTCTGCCCCAAAAACCTGGGATAAAAGGGTGGCGAAGAAGGATGTTGGTCTCGGGCCCTCAATCTGTTCTGGTAGTCCAATGATCCGAAGGTTATTACGCCGCCCTCGAGCCTCGAGGTCCTCCGCTTTAGCCTTTAGCATAGCATGGCTAGCTCTCAGATCGGCACATGTAGCCTCCAGCGATGCAATTCTTTCGCTTACAGATTCCCGCATTCTCCTCCAGGGAGTTGACCCGCTGTCCGTTGTCGGCCACGTCCGATTTCATTTGGTCGAGTTTATTTTCCAGAGTGGTAATGGCTTTTCTGAACTCGGTGGTCATAGCCTCTTTGTGGTTTTCAAGCAGGGTGGCTAGCCAGGCCTTGCTAAAAGCGTCGTCCGCCTCCTCTTCTTTCTGAACATCGCCCTGTTTTGGTTTTGGAGTCTTGGATGTCATCTTTGCGAAGATAAATATTTAGTTAGCTGTATCGATACTTGCATATAAAAAAGAGAACCATGAAGGTTTGGAGTCTTAAAAACGTGGAATTTAAAAAAAACATGAGGGAGAGAGGGAAAACACGTCTTACACCCTGCTCACCATACCGGAAGTCTTCATCTTCCTGGACTTTTTGACTCATAACTTTTACCTTTACGTCGATTTGTTTTACACTTATTACTGTACATTTTACTGTATATTACTGTATATTTCTGGCTGTATATTTTAGAATGTATATACATATTTTAAAATGTATATCCCGGACTGTAATTTTATTCTTATTTGTGATTTGTGATTTTTGACTACCTAATGTTTATTGTGAGCGATCTGTGGTGCTGAATTTCCCTCAGGATCAATAAAGTACTTCTATTCTATTCTATTCTATTCTATTCTTGTCATTTTATTTGGTTTGTTTAACCCTTTCACTGCCACACTACCAAAACTGTTAACCCTTTCACTGCGACAACTCACAGAAGGTTAACCCTTTGACTGCCCCACGACAGCCGTCGGTTGTGTGATAGTAAGGGCTAGCCTCCTTACATACAGCCTCTCACTGTGCAACACAGGGACAGTAGCCTCCTTACATACAGCCTCTCACTGTGCAACACAAGGACAGTAGCCTCCTTACACACAGCCTCTCACTGTGCAACACAGGGACAGTAGCCTCCTTACATACTGTACAGCCTCTCACTGTGCAACACAGGAACAGTAGCCTCCTTACATACAACCTCTCACTGTGCAACACAGGGACAGTAGCCTCCTTTACATACAGCCTCTCACTGTGCAACACATGGACAGTAGCCTCCTTACATACAGCCTCTCACTGTGCAACACATGGACAGTAGCCTCCTTACATACAGCCTCTCACTGTGCAACACAGGGACAGTAGCCTCCTTACATACAGCCTCTAACTGTGCAACACAGGGACAGTAGCCTCCTTACATACAGCCTCTCACTGTGCAACACATGGACAGTAGCCTCCTTTCTCTTTCTGATAATAGTATTGATGCTAGGCATTATGTCTATTGGACACGCAGCGGCCCGCCTGATCTCAAACCTACCGAAGTCGGCCCATGTCACCCCACTTCTTAGGGACCTGCACTGGCCCCCCATTGCTTCAAGGCCCTCGACCTAGCATACCGTGCGGCAAAGGGAACCGCTCCCGCCTACCTCCGGTCAATGGTCTCTAACTACACACCCTCAAGACCCCTACACTCTGCATCTTCTGGCCGCCTCAGACCCACTCCTATCCAAGCTCCGGGAGGGTCATCAAAGAGAAGTCGCCTATTCTCAGTCCTTGCCCCACAATGGTGGAATGAACTACCCACCCCAGTTAGGACAGCCGAAACCCGTCCAATCTTTCGCCGTCGACTAAAGACGCCCTTCTTCAACCATTATCTGAATAAAAAAATAAAATAAAAAATCTAACCCTAACTAACCTTACTGTCATGCACTTGTCCTAATAAACTAACCTACACTGTAGCACTCAACACTTTGATGAATATTGTTACTCAGCTGATAGAGTTGTACCCTTCCTGATGACTTGTCGTACATAACTTGTAAGTCGCTTTGGATAAAAGCGTCAGCTAAATGACTAAATGTAAAATGTAAATGTGTGTGTAGGCTACAGGACGTTCTTTCTTTAGTGCACTGTATGGACACGTGCGCTTCCTGTAGCCTACACGTCAACGCACACACACACACACGCACACATGCACATAACACAATATTGTGATAACATGGAAACTTGACCTTGAGATAACACCACATGCTCCATCTCTCGCTTGTTTCCATTGACTCATCAGAATGGGTTTGTGTGTGTGTGTGTGTGTGTGTGTATTAATGTTTTGATTTGTGTGTGTGTGTGTGTGTGTGTGTGTGTGTGTGTGTGTGTGTGTGTGTGTGTGTGTGTGTGTGTGTGTGTGTGTGTGTGTGTGTGTGTGTGTGTGTGTGTGTGTGTGTATTAAGGTTTTGATTTGTGTGTTGTGTGTGGCTATAAATGTGTTGATGTGTGTGTGTGTATGTGTGTGTATATTCATGTTTTGATGTGTCTGTGTATGTGTGTGTGTATTAATGTTTTGATGTGTGTGTGTGTGTATTAATGTTTTGATGTGTGTGTGTATTAATGTTTGATGTGTATGTGTGTGTGTATTAATGTTTTGATGTGTGTGTATTAATGTTTGATGTGTATGTATGTGTGTATTAAGATTTTGATTTGTGTGTTGTGTCTGGCTATACATGTGTTGATGTGTGTGTGTGTGTGTGTGTGTATATATTCATGTTTTGATGTGTCTGTGTATGTGTGTGTGTGTGTGTGTGTGTGTGTGTGTGTGTGTGTGTGTGTGTGTGTGTGTGTGTGTGTGTGTGTGTGTGTGTGTGTGTGTGTGTGTGTGTGTGTGTGTGTGTGTGTGTGTGTGTGTGTGTATGTGTGTGTGCTTTACTATCTCTCCACTCACGACTGCAGCAGAGAGAGCAGGCTGGAGTAAAAGAAAAGCCCAGAGTGATGAATATCAAGCTGAATATCACGCCATCCCTGCAACATTGAACAGTTCAATCAATAACGTGAAAAACTAGATCCCCAAAGCCTGAAACCAGAGTACTGTGTACTGTGTGAGTACATGGAGAGTATCAATGCCAAGATCACAACAGCAAGCAAGGCAAGATGCTGAAATGTGTCAGACATATACAGTATATGTGTGTGTGTGTGTAACTTGCAAAAGCAATAAAGACCATTATATATATATATATATATATATATATATATATATATTAGTGCTGTCAGGTGAAAAATTCATCTAATTAATTACAGGATTTGTAATTAATTAATCTAATTAATCGCATTTTAATCGCATAACCATTTTAGGTCTGATATTTTATATTCTATGAACATATTTCAAATTGCATGTGTCCGGATGGCAGAATTCAGTACTGTATCTACAAAACCTTCTGTTTAATCATCTTCCCTTTATTCATTTGCTTAGATTTTTCAGGTCTGGTAAATTTTAGCATGGTGTTATTCACAGTCAAAAAAACAAAACAAAAAAAAAGAATTGAATTGATATTCTCATTTTATCGCACTTTATAATTTTTTTGCATTTTGAAAGTTTCTCAGTGGACGAGTTCCAGGAATACCGTTTATACAGTTGCACAGCGTGCATTGGGTGACGTCAGACAGTTGTAGGCTATACAGTACATGGGAAAAAATGAGACTGCATTGCTTGGCCCGTTGAATGGGAGATTTAGATATAAAAAAATAAAACATATGGAAGTTTTGATATGAGAACGGTGTTTGCAAAGACTTTGCATATCACCGGAGCATTTCAAGCCTACCGTATCACCTCAATGCTAAGCATGTTGCAGCTGCCGTGGATGCTAGAGCTAACGCTGGTCAGGCTAACGTTAGCCCTAGTATGAGCATGCAGGTTCGCCAAACCACACTAGACCAGATGACGGGGTTCAGAGCCAAGATGAGTCAGACCACGTCTAACGAAGTAACAAACACACCGGCTCGCTGGACTGCCGTGGACTGTAGACCACCGTCAGACCACCAAAATACAGAAGCTGGAGACCCTCCTTGAACCATGCAGGTAAACAAAAACCCACCCACAACAAGAACTGTTTTATTAATGGGATTTATTACAAGTTACTGTCCATTAAAGCTTTGTGAATTGACGGTGAATTAGTGAAATATTAATTAAATTGGTTTTCCAAAATGAAATGTACTGAATATTGATCAGGATAGTATAACGTTGCTGCTGTTTTTAATTGCAAATTTTCTTATCGACTGTTAATTGGTACAATAATGAATCACTTTCCTAAACGATCTACTGCAGATATGTGACTGACCCGCGCTTTAAGGATTTAAAGTGTCTACCAAGAGGAGAGCGAGACGGGGTGTGGACCAGCGTTGAGACACTGTTGCGAGGAGAACCCAACAGGGTCACTCGAGAACCCACAGAGGAGCCAGCTAAGAAGAAGAGCCTCTTGCTGTTTGCTTCAGAGGATGAAGAGGGCGCTAACAGTGCGCTGTCCTCTACAGAGCAGAGCCAACCATTTTTTCTTAGTCTGGTTTGTTCATACAGAATATTGAAAAAATAATCAAGACGTTTTTTTCCAACTGTTCTGGAATGTACTTGAAAGTACTGTGTTTTACTTTTACCTCGAAAGTGCTTGAGTTTATAAAAGGTCCTTTGCGCTATATGTATATAGTATACAAGGTACTCCTCTGATTTGTGGAAACATTGTAATCGATGCCTTTATTATGTATTTTAATCGATGTTGTTGGCCTTGTTTCTTTTGTTATTGTATTCTTGTTGTTGTTTTGTATATGTGTAATATGGACCTTGAGTCTGAAATAAAGGCTTCATATATATATATATATATATATATATATATATATATATATATATATATATATATATATATATATATATATATATATATATATATATATATATATATATATATATATATATATATATATAATTCCTAAAATTGCTGCACTTTGTAAAAAATTGCACTGTTGGTCTGTGTAGTAGCTAATACACACGATTGTGCTGCTTAAACGTATTTATATCTCGTATACCAAGATCCATTTGAATTGAATTTTTTTGCTTTTCGCATCAAATTGATATGCGTTTAAAATGCGATTCATTTCGATTTATGAAATATGAAGTCAAATTAATTCGATAATATTTTGTTATTGAGTCCCACCACTAATATATAAATATATATACAGTATATATAATGGTCTTTATTGCTTTGGCAAGTTATATGCATATATAGTTATATGCATAAATAAGTTATATTTATATATATATCATAATTTATCTTTTTCACAAAGAATGGTGTAATGCCCTGGTTCCTCTCATCCAAGTACCATTCAAGTACCATTCAAGTACCATTCCATTCCAGTGCTACGTAGTATACGAGGTCTGTTTTCGTGGAGGATCCAGGGAGCCACGGGAGGCAAAAGGATTAGAAGTATCTCTAATGAAATAAGTCGGATGGATGATTAAGTTAACCCTGGCTTGACTGAAATAAGCGTGTCTGGTTCACTCTGTATCCTCCATGAACCCCTCACTGCATAAGGCGACTGTTAGCCTGCTGTGTGTGTGCGTGCGCTCGTAATGTGTGTGTACAGCACAGTCGGTGAATGTGCATGTGCATACAGTACACGTACAATCTCATATATCTGTAGATGCATTCATGCAGCCAAAGTGTGAGTGTGTGTGTCTGCATGTGCAGCGTGCGTGCGAGTGTGTATATACAGTATGTGTGAGTGTGTGCCTATGCTTCTCCGCCAGTACTATTTGTATTTTCTCAAACTGCTGTCAGATGCAGTCAAGAGTGTCTCCACTGAATGATGTTTAAACACGTTCCCCTCAGTCTGGACATGTACCTGAACACATCGCTCTCAGTCCTGCCTGCCATTACTCCTCCATCTCTCCCTCTCTCACTCCCCTCTCTCTCTCTCTCTCTCTCTCTCTCTCTCTCTCTCTCTCATCTCTGCTCTCTCTCTCTCTCTCTCTCTCTCTCACTTTCTCTTTTTGCCTCACTCTCTCACTCCCCTCTCTCTCTCTCTCTCTCTCTCTCTCTCTCTCTCCTCTCTCTCTCTCTCTCTCTCTCTCTCTCTCTGCTCCAGCCCTCCTGTCTCGCTCCGTTTTTCACTCTCAGAAAACTGTCAAAGATTCTAATCATAGAAGCGTCCTGCTGGCTCCCTCTGTAGGCAGACTGATACAGACAGACCCAGACAGACACAGACAGACACACTGCATGTTGAATGAGGTTCTGTTACATGTCTCTGTCTGCCATTACGTCCTATTCCTGTACACGTGTCATAGGAGACATTTACAGGCGTGTTCTCATCATTTCAGGGCTCATGCGTGTGTGTGTATGCGTGTGTGTGTGTGTGTGCGTGCACTTGGTGTGTGTTAATGTGTGTGTTTGTGAACCCCTGTGCATGTATGAGAATGTCTTTGTGTGTCATGCATCTGTGTGTGTGTGGTGTGTGTGTGTGTGTGTTGTGTGTGTGTGTGTGTGTGTGTGTGTGTGTGTGTGTGTGTGTGTGTGTGTGTGTGTGTGTGTGTTGTGTGTGTGTGTGTGTGTGTCCATGCACCTTTGTGTGTGCATGTGGTGTTTGTTTGTTGGTTTGCGTGTGTGTGTGTGTGTGGTGTGTTTGTGTGTGTGTGTGTGTGTGTGTGTGTGTGTGTGTGTGTGTGTGTGTGTGTGTGTGTGTGTGTGTGTGTGTGTGTGTGTGTGTGTGTGTGTGTGTGTGTGTGTGTGTGTGTGTGTGTGTGTGGCGTGGGTGTGTGTGTGTGTGTGTGTGCGTGCACTTGGTTTTTCTGGGGGGGTTGGCAACAGAGCTGGAAGGCACAGCAGCCACCACCCCCCACCACGTCCTCCAACTACCCCCCAAGGACAGTCAGCCCATTACTGTAATTAACTGGAGAGTGGGGGGGAGAAAGAGAGAGAGAGAGAGAGAGAGAGAGAGGAGAGAGAGAGAGAGAGAGAGAGAGAGAGAGAGAGAGAGAGAGAGAGAGAGAGAGAGAGAGAGAGAGAGAGAGAGAGAGAGCGAGAGAGAGTGGGGAGAGAGAGAGAGAGAGAGAGAGATAGAGAGAGAGAGAGAGAGAGAGATGAGAGAGAGAGAGAGAGAGAGGGAGAGAGGGAGAGAGAGAGAGAGAGAGAGAGAGAGAGAGAGAGAGAGAGAGAGAGAGAGAGAGAGAGGGAGGGATGGAGGCTAAGTCTGGTGCTTGTCCCTTCTTTCTGCCGAGGCAGCATGTGGGTGGGGGCCTCCGCCCGGCCGGCCAGCCCGCCGTTAATCCCTGAGTGACTTTCACTGCGTACAGTAAGCGGCAAGCCACGGGCCAGAGCCCCCACAAATTAATCTAGCAAAGAGCCTGGGGACT